>NC_142934.1:64164741-64244486 GCF_046866305.1 Octopus bimaculoides | reverse complement strand
TATTATATATTTATGCATTATATATATATATATATATATATATATATATATATATGTATGTATGTATATATAATAATATTAGGGACAAAATCCAAAATACAGGTAAAAACTCAAACACATTTTTCTATATGTGATAGTGGATTTTCATCGATGAGTTCTTGAAACTTGGTTCTTTTCCCTAAAACTGTATATATGTATATATATATAAATGTGGCTGTTGCCAGTACCGCCTGACTGGCCCTCGTGCCGGTGGCACCTAAAAGCACCCACTACACTCTTGGTGTGAGGAAGTGCATCCAGCTGTAGAAACTCTGCCAGATCAGATTGGAGCCTGGTGCAGCCATCTGGTTCGCCAGTCCTGAGTCAAATTGTCCAACCCATGCTAGCATAGAAAGCGGACGCTAAACGCTGCTGCTGCTGATGATGATGATGGTGATATATGTATATATATATATTTATGCATTATATTTATATATTATATATATATTTATGTTTTATATATATATATATATATATATATATATATGTATTATATATATATATATATATATATATATATATGTATTATATATATATATGTATTATATATATATATATTATATGTATATGTTATATATGTGTACTATATATATTTGTTTATTTACTTTGTCGTTACAGCTCAGCTGTGGCCATGCTAGAGCACCGCCGTTTGGTTAACACTTGTTACTGAGAGCCTCCTCTAATATGTGGCACTTGGTGAAGGATGGAGTTTGACGTAGCTATCCTCATTTGGTCCTCTTGCCGTGAGATAGGTGCATCTGGGACTCTCAACAGGAAGAGGTCCACCCTTGATTTGAAAATGCCTGTGTCTACTTTTGTGTAGGTTCTTCAAGCTCTTTGGGAGAATATTAAAAGGCTGTGGACCCCTCAACCTCAGGCTGTTGCAATAACTGGTCCTGAAGCGTGATGGCATTGCTGGGATCTTTGGCCTTGTGGATTGTCAACCTGTTCTGGCATTGGTGTGGCTTTCAATACCTAAATTTGGCACAATTCCTTCCAGGTTCTTCCAGATGTATATTACTGTATACCTCTCCCGCCTTCGCTCCAGGGAGTAGAGTCTTAGCTGTTTCAGCCTTTCCCAGTAGCTGATCTGTTGCAAAGATATGATCTTCTTTCTGAAGCTTGGCTGGATTGCTTCAAGGTCCGCTGTTAATTTTACACTGTTGGATGACCATAGCTGGGAGCAGTAATCCATACAGCTGAGGACGAATGTCCTCCAGAGGACCATCATGGTTTCCTTATCTCAGGATCCATCCCACCAGTCTGCACTTTGTCGCCATCCTGGTAATGTGCACTTGAAAAGAGGTATCATCACGCATGTTGATACCCAGGCCCCTCACTGATTTAGGCTCTGGGATTGTAATTCCCTGTGGACCAGTGTACCCTGTAAGTTTCATATTCAGGTTTGGATGCTGGTAGCACAGGGCTTGGAATTTTTGAGCATTAAACTGCATATTATTATTCTCAGCCCATCTGTAAATTGAATCCAACTCCCGCTGCAGATGTGCAACATTGCTGGGGCTCTGTATTTCTTGTGAGACTTTCATTTCGTCACTGGGCTATCCGGGCAGTTGAGGGCATATCTGAGAGGGCCACTATGAAAAGCAGTGGTCCCAAGGCAATGCCCTGTGGAACACCACTCGCTATTTTTGTTTTCATCGAGGTGGCTCCATTGACCACTACTGCCTGACTTTCTATCTTTCAGAAAGTCATGTAACCACTCTCCAAGTTTTCTAGCTATGCTGAGATCATGCAGTTTGTGGCATATCATACCATGATCCACTTTATCAAAAGCTTTTGCAAAATCAAGGTATATTATGTCCACATGTGAGTTGTTGAGTAGCTGCCTCAACACCCAGTCATAATGTTGTAAGGGCTGGGTCAGGCAGCTCCTACCTGGTTGAAAGCCTTGCTGGGTATCACTCAGCAAGTTATTTTCTTCAAGGAATGTGATTAGTTTCCCTCTGACTATCCGTTCCATGACTTTGCTGATGTGCAGTCAGAGAGATAGGCCTATAGTTTTTGGCATCTGCTCTGCTTCCTCCTTTATGGATTGGGCATATTATTCCTTCCTTCAGCTTGCTTGGCAGCCTGCTATTTGCAAAAAAGCTCTGGTAGAGAATCTGAAGGGGTTTTACCAGGGCATGCTTTGAGGAGGATCGATGGGAATCAATTGAAACCAGCAGTTGAGTTTACGTCCACCTCATCTATGGCTAGTAGTATATCTTCTTCGCGAATGTCGATGTATTCCGTTGTAACTGCCTCGCTGGTTTTCGGTGAGGCGGCAAAGAACTCCACTGGTTCGTTCATTTGTCTGTGTTCCAACAGGGTGGTAAAGACACTTTTTAACTGGTCATTCAGTACGCCACTGATCCTGGTTGGACTATCTGTGAGGGAGCCTTCCTTTTGGAAGAGGGGTCCTATCTTGCAGTGTACTGAGGCTGTTTCTTTTGCATAATGAAAGAAGGCCTTTGGGTTTGACTTAATGTTTTTTATAACCCGGGCTTCTCTGTCTGCTCTCTCCCTCGCATAGGATTGTTGCAGGCTTTTTTCAATCTCCATCAGTGTTGTTTTTAGGCAGGACCTTTCGCTACTTTTGGGATGTTGGTTGAGGTGATTTGCAACCTTCATCCGTCGTCTCATGAGGATCTTCCTTTCCCTTGGAATTTTGTTTCTATTTGTTTTGACCTTGTACTCTGAGACATATTTCTGGCATATAGTTTGCACAACAGACATGAAATATTCTAGTTTCATGCCAATGTCTGGTGTGGAGAGACATTTTGGCCAGTCCTGTGTGAGGATCTTTTTCAATCAATTTCCAGTCTGGTTTGTGGAAGTTCAGACCAGACCAGGCATTGTGAGTGTTTATTTGGCGAAAACACTTAAAGCTCCATGAGGCTCCGGTAGGGGCTGGTGGCGAACCCTGCTCTACTCATTCACTGCAACCTTCTTTCACTCTTTCTCCCTGGTTCTGTTGTACTTCTATTTTAAAAGGCCAGTCTTGTCACTCTGTGTCGTGCTGAATCTCTCCGAGAACTACGTTAAAGATACACGTGTCTTTGGAGTGCTCAGCCACTTGCACGTTAATTTCATTAGCAGGCTGTTCCGTGGATTGGATCAACTGGAACCCTCGTCGTCGTGTTTGACGTAGTGCCTTATATATATATATATACATATATATATATATTATACATATATTATACATATATATTATATATTCTATTATTATTTTATTTGTTTCAGTCATTTGACTGCGGCCATGCTGGAGCACCGCCTTTAGTCGAACAAGTCGACCGCAGGGCTTACTCGAGTACTTATCCTATCGGTCTCTTTTGCAGAAGCGGTAAGTTACGGGAGCGTAAATACACCTACATCGGTTGTCAAGCGATGGTGGGGAGACAAACATGCACAAACACACACACACACACATATATATATATATATATATATATATATATATATATATATATATATATACGACGGGCTTCTTTGAGTTTCCGTGTCCCAAATCCACTCACAAGGCTTTGTCGGCCCGAGGCTATAGTAGAAGACACTCTATTCCTTTATTTGTTTCAGTCATTCGACTGGAGCCATGCCTCATATTCATTTGGGCCATGCCTTATATACATATGGCCTTTTAATACCATCTGCTGTTAAACGTCAACACTTAACTGTTTATGTGTTTGGGCATGTACCGGTATCGCGCTGTCAAAATGAAGTTTATTAATGCATATGCTTTATACTTATATGGAAACATTCAATATTATTAATTAACAGGGATCATTTCATTTCTTCCATCCAGCAATTCATTTATTTGTTATTCAAACTTAATACGATCTCGTCAGCGAATTGCCTTCGCCTTGCTTTTCATGTTAGAAATTTCCATTACGCAGAAACAAAACACCCTTACATACTGCGCCTTCTTTTTACTCATTATTTCTTCCCGATTCTTTTGCTTTTCTTCCTCTCAATTTTATGCTCCTCTTGTCTTGTTCTCCCCCCCCTCCCTAATTCTGCTGTTTCATTCTCAAGAATACCTTCCTCTCTCTGTATACTAATCACTGTTCTTGATCCCTAATATGTAAGGATATGCTGCAATTTTTCAAGGTATTTTTTTTACGAGGGGGAAAAAAACGCATTTTCCCTATTTTCAATTATGTATCCTTATGAATTACAACTTGTTTCTTTCTAAATGTATTTTTTTTTAATTAAAAAAAAAAAAATTGCTAATTTGTCGAATATAGCGGACTTTCGGATATGTAACACGTACAAGTGATGATATATTTATTATATATAGAACTTATTTTCGTTTATTCATTCAAAACGTGTATCGAATTCTGGTAACAGACATGATGCATGCGCATACGACCTCACACACGGATATATATATATATACACTCTCTCTTTCCTTTCCTGAGCGTCCAATAATACTATCCATATCACGTCCTCACTTTGTTTTTTTGTTTCTTTGTTATTGTGTTTTTGAACTATATATATATATATATATATATATATATATATATATATATATATATATATATATTTCTATATAATTAAGGATATAAATCGTTATTTTAAATAACGATCAAATGGAGTGGCAGCATGGGAAGAAAAACCTTATAGGTTATAATTATTATTAAAATTATAAATAAGGGTATCTAAGAGATACCACCATGCTTGAAATAGCAGTCAAAACCTGGCTCTAAAACCCACACCAGGAGTTCAATACAGCACAAGGTGTAAAGACAAATAGATAAATAAACTAGTGAAAATTGGAATTGTTCACTCGATCGTTGTGACTGCACATGGTTTTTATTCTGACAGTTTATAATAGGATATTGAAATGATCGTTTCTTACATCGACACAAGTTTGCATACAGGAAGCGGTTTTTTTTTTATTACATCTCTCCTAAGATTGGATCTTCAGGTTAGCTTGTTCTGGCAATAACGTCTGTCCAATTTCCTGCTAAACCCTCTCTCACGAACTGCTGCAGTTAAGCCTTCCTTCGTAAAACTAGAAACGGTCGTTTTCTTCTTTTTAATGCCAGGATATGATTAGTTAACACGCGAAAGGTGTCAGTCATTTCAATTTTAAACTAGCACAAGGCGTATGATGGGTTATTAAATCGATCCAATACATACGTGGTTCTTATTTCTACCGATCCTGGATTGATGAATGTAAGGGAAAGACGATCGGCTCAATGATCCCTTCATATGAAACAACCAGATTCTATTGTTAAGACTTGTCCGTAATCCATCATACCGACTACTATCTGTTTCATCAACTTTACCTCCTTTAGTTAAGTGTTTAATGCTTGCTTATGTCTTCTACGTTAGTTATTTTTAATGTAGCTTAGAGGTATAAGGCATAGAAGTCACCCCTCTTTCATTTTCTTTTTCTCTAACGTAAATTGATTTGAACCGCCAGCTAGTTAGTTAGAGTGTGGCTATGTGGTTTATCGAGCGTATCTTCATTTTGTTTTCATTTTTACACTGTGGTTAGATATACTGTTGTGAAAGGCATGATGAACCACATAGAGTCTCGTTTCTATTTGCAAACCTCTCCTGTGAATAGAAAGCCATGTGACATGCCAGAAATCAATAACATTAGCTGTGATCTCATGAGTTTGATCAACTCTGATTACTAAAACCAACATTTTCTGCCTCACACTCTACACATAGTGAAGTTCGATGTACGATGAACACCAGTGTGTGTGTGTGTAAGTTAGCCATTCGATAAATAGAGAATGATAAAATAAGTACTAGAGTTAGTGCAATCAACGAAACTCATTAATCCCTTGACTTAATCTATAAAAGTGTGTGTGTATATTCATAGATGTACATACATACTTAGGGCTAACTACAGATTGGTGCCTATGTCTGGTTCCGTATAACTTTCTTAGAATACATATCTTTAATGAAATTTTGCAGATACATTTTTGGGAGTGTAGATAACGATTAGGTTGATAGTATTTAAAACAACAATAACATTTTTTAAAGTAGTTTCTGAACATTGTCCTTACTTTCTTCTTTCTCATGATTCTCTTTTTTAAAATGCATCTTTCTTTAATAAGAAATTGGTTTTCGAGTGTGCAGATTATTTCAGTTTGATGTTGCCAACCTAAATCTAAGGAGGAAGAAAAAAAAGTGAAAATGCTGAAGTTTTTAGAAATTTGTGGTAACGAAGTCCGGACGATCTGTAACGAAACTCCTCCATTCGACTGAGTTTTTTTTTTTCTTTGTCAACATATGGTTTTCACCCAGGTGGCTCAGGTTCGGTTCATTACATTGGAACCTCAATTTTTAATGGCAGTGCCCCTGTATGGCCACAGCCTCTGGCTAAAACTGATTACAGAATAATTATCGCAATCTACACCCACACTTTGAAGGTAGTCATGAAAGAAACGAAGACGAAGGCATTAAGGATGTAAACAATCATTCATCTTACTCATGTTTGTTATTAAGTTTGGCATTAAATTCACCGATGAAATTTATTCCCCCCCCCCTCCTTAAAAATAAAGAAATATTATCAAACCGAGCCATGTCCTTTCTAATATTGTGTTTATTTTTCTCTAAAACCGGTGGCCCACGTCTGTTTTGTTTGCTAAATTTTAATGTATGTAATCCAGTTATTTTTTATATCAATATATATTACATTCGTTTATTTTTCATACTACACCCATCTAATTATTTCTGTATTAGTTTTTCACATTCCTCCGTTTTTTTTTTCCACCACAGCCATCTGTTATTTAATATATTCGTCGTTTTTGTTTCTACATCCATCTATTTATTAGTTTATTGCATTCGTCCACCTTTCTCACTGCAGCCATCGATCTATCCACTTATTTCGAAATTAGTTTATTATATTCGTTTTTCCCATTGCAGACATCTGTCCTTTATTGTATTCGTCATCTATCCACCTAATTCTATATAACACTTTTATCTTCATTCGTCCGTTTTCTCGTTACTTCCATCTCTCTATTTCTACCGCTGTTATCTATCCGTTGTCTGCTTGAACATTCGTCCATATGTGTGTTTGTTTTCTTCAACTGTCTGTCTATCCAGTATTTTCTATGGTTAGAAACAAGCTAATCTAATCCATCTTTCTCTTCGAAATGTCCGTCCGTACCTGGTCCTATTTCTCCCTTTCTCACTGCTTTTTCTTCAGTCTATTACTCCATTCAGTACATTGCGGTCCTTACCTCACCGTCTCTTTGCCCCTTTATTCATTCATTCCCTTCTCTTAGCGTCTGTTATATGAAAACGCCCATTAATATTTTCCATTGGCTTCTTTACATCATTCCTTTTAGCAACTCGGGTTTCATCTTCGTTATATATATATATATATATATATATATATATATATATATTACCCCGGGTCTTTCATGTCCACTCTGAACTGGTGTGTAAGACCCAATCAATTTCAGAATGTCCAGCCTTTTACTCATGCTTCTTGATCGTTATTTAATGTTCATGATTATAGTTTCATTGTTAAGTGCGAGTATAGACTGCTATGTACTATATAGTCCTTCCCCAACACGGGTTTTCATTTCCCGGTTATCGCTGATATCACACACCTTGCCTTGTAACATGACGGAAATGTCTTCGAGAAAGGCAGAAATGTCACGCATTTCCTTTTTTTTTCTTTTTTCTCTTTTCAAAAATAAATCTGGAAGCCTTTGCAAGCAAATTCTGCTCCCTTCACTCACGCTTCGGAAAAACAATGAGAAATGCCGATTCACTTGTGTCGCTAATGTCCTCAAGGAAAGCATAAACCTAACACAATCTCCATTCCCTTCCTCTTGCATAAAATACTGAAACCTTGGTGTCGTCAGTCTAAGAAATCGTTTATTACGCTTTCAAAATACCATGCCAGTTAGTTCGTTGTTCAATTATCTGCTGCAAATAACTATAATTTAATACTGCTGACGGGTTTTGCTTGACAGTATAATAATAATGATATATGTACGTTATGGTTGCAAAATCCGGTAAATTACAATATCGGTGGGTTTTTCCACAGGACGAGTAGCGGGCATGTTGCACTGACTGAGGTGGGCATGAAATTTGGCTGATGGCGCGAGAGCAAATGTTTAGTGATACTAGTAGTTTGGTATCAGATAATAGTTTCTACTAAGTTAAAAGCATGAATTAAAACATAAAAAACTATAACCAGTGTTTTTTGGAGCATCATAACAATGTTGAAAAGTAGTTACGGTGTACTGACGATTGTGGTAATAGTAATAATAATTGCTTCTATTATAGGCACAAGGCTTGACATATTAGCGAAAAGGGTTAGTCGGTTACATCGAGTTCCAGTGCTCGACTTGTACTTATTTATCAATCACGAAATTAGACTCCGGCGGAATTTGAACTTAAAATGAAAAGCCGGAAGAAATGCCGCTAAGCATTTTAATGTGTGCATTGATTGCTTAACGCAGTGGACATGAGAGTTGCAAACATGGATAGTTGTTGCAATTCGGTCCTTTCGAAAGTGTGTCTTGAACTCTTCAGGAATTCCTTGTACAGATGTTGCCTTGTGTAAAAGCTTTTCTTGATCAAAATATTTACCAAGATTTCTATTTTAATACGGATGGATATATATATATATATATATAATAGGGATAAAAATCCAGAATTACGGGTAAAAAACTCAATTAAAATCAATTTATTAAAAATTAAAATTAAATTAAGTTTCACAGTGGATTTTCATCGATCAGTTCATGAACCTTGGTTCTTTCCCCTAAAACTATATATAAATATATATACTCTCAGATTTCTGTATAAACGAAATGATAATGTGCAACATATTTTTGATGTAACATTTCTCGGAGCTACTGTTTACCAATGGAACGTAAAGAAAAGTTAAATTTTGAATGAAAAAACACCAGTACCGTGGTAACTAATAATAAATAAAATAGCGGACGTGTTTATATATATACATATATATATATATATATATATATATATATATATAACACATACGTACATGCATACATACATGCACACGAACAAATAGTATCACGTGCATGGGCGCGCTCACATTTTCGGTTGTATGTCCGAAATGGGTTGAAGAAAGACTTGTGTTTTCGATATTCTTGTACTTTAATGTTATATTTTCTTTGTCACTTTTTCGTCTACAAATACAAACCCAGTAGATGGAAAAGAGATAAAGAAAAAGGGCACACGCCACGTAAGAAGGGATGTGATATATTGGCGAACAGGAGGTAGATACATATAAAAGAGAAAGTGGTGGGGGACATTAAATTTAATATAGATAAAATGGTCAATATTAGTTACTGTTTAAAAAGTAATTTGGTAAGCAATAACACACTGACAGTTTGTTATTGCTAGTTTCAAGAAAGAACATTATACGAAATGTACAGTGACTGCCTGATCGTAGCACTTTGCCCGCCCTCTTGACATATCTCGTATTTTTTTTCTCACTCTTATTTCAAAAAAGACACAACCTCTTTCCATTGGCCTATGTCGTTTACATAGTCAAACACTTTGTTATCATCGCCATCGTTATTTTTGGGTTGGAAAATCCTTTTAAAGCAGATTGCTTTACTGTTTCTGTTTTACAGTTTATATGCAAAAGCGTCTCCTTTTTTTGTCATCCCTCAGGAATTAAATCTGTCTGTATGTATTAGTTATTATTTGTTAGGCATTCTTTCGGTATGTTATTTATTAATTTTGGTAAGAACAGAGGATAGCATTATCTGTTGTTTTATATTCTTCTAACAGGCCGTCAGGTGTTAGAATGTGCATTTTATTCTATATATTTTTCTTTTGTAATTTTAAAAAGCAATCCTTCGAATAACTGACCTTTGATAGATTCGATCTCTTGTGATTTTGGAATTATTTCTCCTTGCCTCACCTTCCATCTGTACGCTTTTAAACATATCCCACAATGTTGGAAACTGAAGTTTTCAAGGATCAAAATATATTTTAGTTGTGGAGGAGTTGTTAAAATAAAAGACTAAAAATAAAGCCACTTTATGAAAACATTATACTAGATTATTCACCACAATCATTGTATATATCGATATATGTACTCATATGTCCTGTTCTAGTGGGAATGTCACCAACAGAAAATAGTTTATTGCTTGGGAACAGCTTGAGGTGGGTGGATACGCTGCGTGAATGAATGGGCATTGCTTGTAAGTTTTGCTTTGTACTGAGTGTAATGTATTTCTTATACATGCGCGCACTTTCGGATGTCAGTGCTGTTGCATTTGTTTGTGTATACTAATATCTGACACGTCTCCTGGTTAAAAAAATTTAGTGTTAGCAGGGCCATCTTAGCAGCGTTGTAGCCCACCCCGGGCAAATGTACTGGGCCCTATAGCAAATTGTACATAGATTCGAATTGGACCCCTAGACCCATGGGATCCCTGGGCAGCTGCCCAGTGTGCTTATGCCTTCAGATAGCACTGAGTGTAAGATTTCTCTCTTCGTGTACTATACAATGTTTTCTCTCTCTATTTCATGGTTACAGTATTAAACGTTAACCCATACACACGAGTACATTGAGGAGCTCTGCCTCTCTACGGTCCATTAACCGGTTAGAAATAACAGCTAAATTACTCTATCATTCTCTGCCAATTTAAAGAAAGAATTGGAAATATAAAAATACAAAAAAATGTTTTTTTAAAAACCTTCAGTCTGGAGGTTCATGACTGGAACGCTTTTGGTTGTATATCTGCTGCATTGGTGCTGATCTGGGCTGCGGGAAGCTAAGCTACAATAACAATATGCATAAATATGTTTATTGAAAATTTCTGTACCTACATTCATGCAGAAAGTGTCTTAGAAAATCATGCCTGCACAGATTCAGTGTTTTGGTATACAGATGTCTGAATAAAACTGGCATTCCGTCGGTTACAACGACAAGTGTTCCAGTTGTTCCGATCAACACAACAGCTTGCTTGTGAAATTAACATGCAAGTGGCTGAGTATTCCACAGACATGCGTATCTTTAATATAATTCTCACGAATATTCAGCATGACATTGAATGTAACAAGGCTGGCTTCTTTGAATTACAGGTACAACTCATTTTTGCCAGCTGAGTGGATTGGAGCAACATGAAATAGTGTTTGGTTCAAGGACACAATGCCCTGCCAGGAATCGAACTCATGACCTTACGATTGTGAGCTGAATACCCTAACCACTAAGCCATGCGCCTACACTAGCCCTTTAGCACTCGGATTACTCATTCAAATACAATGCTTATTTATTGAAATAGCACCATTTGAGACTGATCGTTACTAACGTCGCCTTACTGGTACTTGTGCCAGTGGCACATTAGAAAACATTTGAGCGAGATCGTTGCCAGTGCCGCTGGACTAGCTCCTGTGCAGGTGGCACGTAAAAGCACCCACTACACTCTCGGAGTGGTTGGCATTAGGAAGGGCATCCAGCTGTAGAAACTCTGCCAGATCAGATTGGAGCCTGGTGCAGCCATCCAGTTCACCAGTCCTCAGTTAAATCGTCCAGCATGGAAAGCGGATGTTAAACGACGATGATGATGATGATTGTTTTGAATTATCATGCATTATCTTGTTTAATTTTAGAAGGACATTGGCTGGTTTAAATGCTAAAGAGCTAGATGTAGGTATGAAAGATGGTTAGACACACACACACACACACACACACACACACACACACACACACATAAATGTGTCCTCTGTTTTTTTGACCTTAAGTATTCCATTTATTTATCAATGGATTTATTATAACATAGTGCAAGTGGGCACCTGTAACATAATCTTCAGACAGAATCAGTCTGACACTGTATAATGATATGGCTGGTCTTTTGAATAACAGATACACATTCCAGATGATCGATTTAGTCTGGTGGAAGGGAACTGTGCCCATGGCTTCTGCAGGTTTTCTGAAACTGATGAAATTGACATGTTTGATGTTCTTGAACAACTTCAAATGAAAGGCCACATGAAAAATATGAGCAGAAGGGACATTCCAGAATTTCCAAATTGGGTGAGTGGGTGGGTTGCTAAGCAAAGCTGTTAGTGCATGCATTACAGAGTGGAGGACCCAATATGGATGATAAAAAAGCAGAGAGACAAGTGAGTCAGGTGGCTCTTAGATGAATGTGGCACAAGAAGAATGAGTTCCAAAGGGCAAAAGCCATTAATGTAGCAACAGAGACACACATCTTGTGCCACATTCATCTAAGAGCCACCTGACTCACTTGTCTCTCTGCTTTTTCATCATCCATATTGGGTCCCCTACTCTGCAATGCATGCACTAACAGCTTTGCTTAGCAACCCACCCACTCACCCTACAGAGAGAAAGAGTGAGGACTCAGCATATCTTTGCTCCAGATGCTGGGGTGTGTTAGTTTGTCAGCTGGCCTTTTGTAAAGAGGTAACAATATAATGTGTAGCTCCTTTATTGAAGAAACAACATTGTAAAACTGCTGATGTCGGTATAAAATAAATACCATATGTGGGTGGAGAAATAGATTTTACTGATTAGATAAAAGTAGCTAAAATTGTAATAAAAATAGAATAATATATGAAAAGATTATTAACTCTAGCATTTAAACCAACTGTATCTGGCCCATATACCCTACCTATTCATGTTCAGACCGGTGGAATCGATCTAATTTACTGGCCCCCTCCTCCAATATTTCAGGCCTTGTGCCTAGAGTAGAAAACAACGTCATTCTAAAATTTAGCAAATTATTTCATTCTTTTACTTGTTTCTGTCATTTGACTGCTGCCATACTGGAGCACTACCTTAAAGGGTGTTAGTCAAAGAAATTGACCTGAGGACTTATTCTTTGTAAGCCTAGCACTTATTCTATCGGTCTCTTTTGCTGAACCGTTAGAATAAGTACTGGGGTCAATTTATCTGACTAAAACCCTTCAAGGCGGTGCTCCAGCATGGCCGCAGTCAAATGATTGAAAGAAGTAAAAGAATGTATTGAGACACTCTTTTACTTGTTTCAGTCTTTTGACTGTGGCCATGCTGGAGCACCGCCGTTAGTCGAGCAAATCGACCCCAGGACTTATTCTTTGAAAGCCTAGTACTTATTCTATTGGTCTCTTTTTGCCGAACCGCTAAGTTACGGGGACGTAAACACACCAGCATCGGTTGTCAGACGGGACACACACACACACACACACACACACACACACACACACATACATACAACAAGCTTCTTTTCAGTTTCCATCTACCAAATCCACTCACAAGGCTTTGGTCGGCCCGAGGCTATAGTAGAAGACACTTACCCAAGGTGCCATGCAGTGGGACTGAACCCGGAACCATGTGGTTGGTAAGTAAGCTACTTACTACACAGCCACGCGTGCATTGAATCATATTTGTAAGGATAGAGGTTGTCTCTCAAGTCCCAAAAAGTCAGTTCTGCAATTTCTTGCTGAACAACCTGCACGAATGCTTTGTTTATAATTGCCAAATGTTTATGCTGTACATTAGCACACTCCCTTCATCAAATTGACATTACCTGTACAGGTAGGTGCACGGTGTGCCACACTTTGAAGTGATCACAGAACACCATGAGAGGAAGTGTTTTTGCTTAAGAACACAATGCACTGCCTGCTCTAGGAATTGAACCCATGTTCTTGCAATTGTGAGTGCAAACACACTAACCATTTGGCCATATGCCTTCATAACTTGTAAAGATAACGTGTGTGTGTTGCTGAGTCATGTTTATAAATAAATCATGTGTTTTGAGTCATGTATATAAAGATATCACATGCTTTGAGTCATGTTTATATTACAATATATAGATCTCCTGCATTGTTTATATTTATGTGTGTATTGAATCAAGTTTTCTGTTTAACCCTTTTGTTGTCATATCTCTAATGAATTTACTGCTTTTGTTTCAATTAGTTTTGAATATAATGAAAAATTTAGTGAAATAGGTTAGTCATTATTAATCTGGTATTTGAAACTTAATTCAGCATGAAATTTTGGAAGATTTTAATTTATCTATTTTTTATCTTTTAGCTATTTCAGTCATATTAGAATGTACTACTTTGAAGGGTTTTATTCAAATAAATCGACCCCAGTACTTTTTTTTATTTTATTTTATTTTTATTTGTAAACCTGGTACTTATTCTATGAGTCTCTTTGCCAAACAGGACATAAACAAACCAGCACTGGTTGTCAAGCAGTATTGGGGAGGGGGCGTGGGCACACACACACACACACACACATGTATAATAATTATATACGAGGAGCTTCCTTCACTTTCTATCTACCTAATCCACTCACAAGGCTTTGGTCGACCCTGGGCTATAGTAGACAAGACTTGTCCAAGGTCCCATGCTGTGGAACTGAACCCAGAAATTTCTTAACCACACAGACACACTTATCCTTTTGTTATCATGTCTCTGTTGAATAACACTGCCTTTGTTTCAATTCATTTTGAATATAATGACGAAGTTAGTAAAATAGCTTAGTCATTATCATCTAGTAATTAAAACTTAAATTAGCATGAAATTTTGATGAAAGACTTTTATTTAGATCCATTTTACAAACAGAAAGTTTGCATGATTAGAGCTAAACAAGGGTGGGTTGATATCAAAGGATTAAAATGATAGATAGGGGAAAATTGAGGCCTCCTTCATTGGTAGGTTAGGTTTCTATTGTATGGCTGCCCCTTTTATCTTTGACCATTTCATCTTTGTTGTAAGTTAGCAGTTTGTTACCCTTGGCATTTAGTTTTGAGGAATCGGCCTTCATCAAGCTTGTAATCAAAGATGATTCAGTTTTGGCTATCATGATTTTTATTTACTTTTTTTTTGCAAACATTGTAATCTTTCCAATGCATCCTTTGATTTTTAAGATAGAAGGGAATGGTTTGAAGGAGTTTGGCACGAGAGAGAGAGAGAATATAGTGACTTGAATCAACTCATGCTATGGTTAATTATTTTACTGACATAGCAAGGAAGGGAAAACAGGAAAAGCAGCTGTTGCTGAGATTTGAAACCTAGAATGAAAAGAGACTTCAACTAAATTTGATAGGATTGTGGACAGTTAGCTGAGTGTCCAGCTGCTTGTTCTTGATCTGTGTTTGCGTCAGTAGTCGGAGATTTAACATGAAAATGGCATAGTCCACCTTGTTTAGAGCAGTGACAGAAGCACTGTTTGTGTCAGTGAAAATGGCATTTAATATTAGTTTCAAATTTTGGGCACAGGGCTAGCAATTTCGGAGGAGAGGGTAAATTGATTACATTGACCCTCATGAATGAAATGCTGCTACTTACCAAAACATTTAATACTGAATTGGCACAGTCCACCTTGTTTTAAGCAGTGACAGCAGCTCTATATGTGTCAATGGCCAGGACATTTAACATTAGAATGGCACAGTTCACTTTGCTGTTCCAAATAGTGACTGTTTATCTAGCAAGTGAATTTTTTTTTCTTAAGTTGCAATATGGATTAATATTTTTTCAGAGGGAATTTAAGTTACCACACAAGACCTTCGTAGACAGATGATAAGGCCTCCCTGAGGTAACAAAAAAATTTTGCAAGTATGGTCAACTGAATTCCTGTGGGGCTTAGTAGTAAAAGTACAACATTGACTTTTCGGAACCTTTGGTTCCAAAGCGATTCCAGACTGCTGATCTTTCCAAACCAGGGATAGTCAAACTCTAAATTCAACATGGTGGCAGCCTATTGACTGAAACATGTAAAAGGTAAAGATATTAAATAATTAAATGGAATACAGGTACCTATACATTAGTATAAATGATACAAGTTTATTAATACTGTACCATGCAAAGTACTAGTCTGTGCAAGGTACCAGTAAACTAACCTGACAGCTGTGGAAATTTGTAGTTACTGTGCATAAATTAGAGTGGATTACAAGAGATTCCAAACCATCAGTGCCAGGAAAGTTGGTGGTGTACCTGTATCAAAATAAAAAGTGGTAATGGATGGCTGAGGGTGCCATGAAAAGTCTTCCTTATTAGTTCCCTTGTTGGTTGAGGAATAAATAATTTCATACATCACAGTTTTAAGGACCAGCTTTCATAAATTTGTTGTCTTTTATTCATCTGGCTTTTTCCCCTTCATTCAAGTTTGCTTTTTAATCATTCATTTTATGTATGCACTTTCTTATTCATGCTGTCTCTCTCTCTCTCTCTCTCTCTCTCTCTCTCTCTCTCTCTCTCTCATTACTCCCCATCTTTCTGTTTTTCATCCCCCCTTTCTCATTTAATTCTCTGTTTTTTTCTTAAGTGTGTCTTACCTTTATTCCATTATTGTCCACATTTTATTCCATTCTGTCTTTATTCATTTATTCAATCTTTATTCCATTGTTTCATTCCATTCTTTATTCTACCCATTCATCCTCTTAGTCATTATTCCATCCATTCATTCCACTCTTTACTCATTCATTCATTCATTCACTCAATCCTTTATTCCATTCATCCACTCAGTCTTCACTCCTTTCAAAATGTCTTTCAGTCATTCATATCTATATAAGCCAAACTGGAGAAATATTCCAGTCTATGAGTTCAACATAAGTACTTACAAATGTTTTGTATGTTATTTCTCCCACACAGAACTACATTTCATAGCTTCTAAGGCATAAAACAGTACCGGTTATTTTTGGTAATATTCAAATACTTCTTTATTATTTCTGTTCTTGTGGTTTCACAAGCTACACTAACATACTATTGAGTATTGTTACAGAGTAGGGTATTGAGAGAGGACCATATGTGGTTGCTTGACCTGCTAGAAATGCCTGCTAAATCTCCCATAAATCACCATATTATTTAAAAAAAGAAAGGATACATGCGTGAATGTGTGTGTGTGTGTCCATCGAGGATGTAGTCTTGGATACAATGTACCTTAAGCAAAATACTGGATGCTAATCACTACACGAACACCTGATTTCATATTTATTCAATGAGGTTTCTCAGTGGAATTGGAGCAGCAACAACAGCAGCATACTATAATAGTTGAAGAGAAAATGCAAAGTCAGTTGAGAACTGTATACTACAATAGAAAGGGAGATTGATAGATAACAAGACAAATATAGAGGAGATCCATAACTAAACACAATGGCAGAAATATTGAGACAGGCAGCAGAGACAGTGAGGGACAGATTATTCAGGCAATCTCCATCTTCTCTCTGTTACCCGGACAAAAAATCTTTTGTTGCTTACATACCACCCACTTACCACCATCACCATTACTATCATCATCACCATCATCCACCCCTGGACATTATTGTCTCGAGTCCTAAGACTCATAGGACCTGTCACTTGGTTTCCATGGTGTTTAAGTGACTGAGATCACATTACTCCTGAGGTGTTAACTATAGTAGCAGTAGCAATAGTAGTAGTAGTAGTAGTAGTAGTAGTAGTAGTAGTAGTAGTGGTGGTGGTGGTGGTGGTGGTGGTGGTGGTAGTAGTAGTAGTGATGTGCCTACTGAAGTGAATCACTGCTATTTAAATACCATTTGCAGACTATAAGCATTCTATATTGTGTCTTCTATCAACTGTAACCCAGAATTCATGGAGATGTGACAAACTGGTCTTGTTCATGAAGCACTATCATCAACCAGCAAGGGTGCCTCTTTGTTTGGCCTGCTAGAAGTGCAGCTAAATCTGCCTCAAACCACACCCTGCTATGAAAAGAAGAGAAAGGAAGAATACATGAAATAAAGTGGTCCAAGAAACATCATCATCATTGTTGTTTTAACATCTGCTTTTTCGCGCTTGCATGGGACAGAGGCTTTGGTCGACCCTGGGCTATAGCAGAACATACTTGCTTGAGACACCATGCAGTGGGATTAAACCTGAAAACATGTGGCTAGAAAACAAACTTCTGAATCATACAACCATGCCTGCATGATAGTCACAGCTTCTATCTCCATGCCACATCAGTTGTCTACTCTAATTCAAGAGCACAGAATGGCTTTCATTGGAGTTTTTGTGGTTATGATGTTGCATCATTTGCAATGTTTTTATGAGACACCACTTTTGGCTGGTCTTGTTTCTAGTCCTGCAGAATGTCCACAACACCCTCATCCTCACCTGACAAGCCAGGTTGAGGAGCTGGTTTAGTTGCCAACCATCCAACCATAAAACGGGTAGTTCTGAGTTGCATGGTACCAGTAGTAGGATTTTTCCTGGTCCGACTCTATGGTCATGGCTGGAATACTTTATATCATAGACCTGTCTGCTTGATCATGACAAATTAAGGTCTAAACAAGAGCATGTGGATATGCTGATTGGCACCTTGGGTAAGTGTCTTTTAACATAGCTTTGAGTTGACTAAAGACAGTAAATGCAATTTGGTGGACAGAAACTGACCAGCAGAAGGTTTGTTCCTATTTGGTCAGTAGACTTAATCTAGCACCTTGGGTGCTTTTAGTAAAGTTCACTCCATTGTAAGCATTTGTGTCATGTCTTCAATCTGACAATGACTTCTTCCTTTCCCCTCCCCCACTGGTCATGAAGGCTCTGGAAAGGCTCATGAATGTTACTCTTCATTTTGTTTTTTTTTTCATACTCATTTGGACAGAGGTATGGCTGTGTGGCTAAAGAGGCTCACTTTGAACCATGTGGTTTTTGAGTTCAGTCCTACTGCCTGGTACCTTGAAAAAGTGCCTTCAACTATAGCCCCAGGTCAAATTATGCTTTGTGAATGGATTTGGTAGAAGGAAACTGAAGAGAATCCATTGTGTGTGTGTGTCTCCTTGACTTGACATCCCATACTAATTGTAAACAAACGTTACCATCATACAAATGATGTTATTTGTTTGGCATATAATCAATACTGGTCATTGACCAAGATTGTTTTTTTGTTTTTTTTGCCACATAATTATTTTTAGTTAATAGCCACAGTTGTGGTTGTGTATGGTTTAGAGCCTTGCTTCTCAACTATGTGGTCTTGGGTTCAATCTCACTGTGTGACACCTTGGGCAAGTATCTTCTACTATGACTCTGAGCTTGATGAAAGCCTTGTGGATTTGGTAGATGGCAGCTGAAAGAAGCCCATTGTATGTATGTGTGTGAGTGTCTCCTTGTCTTGACATCATGTGATAGCTGTAAAATGGTTGTCACTGTCATACAAGCAGTGTCATTCATTTCCAATATTCTGTTAGAATATGCTCGACCATGGAGAAATCATATTACCCTACTTGGAAACTGCTAAGAGCTGGCAATCAGAAGGGCATCTGGCCATAGAAAATCTGCCTCAAATAAACTCCATCTGACCCATGCAAGCAGAGGAAAGTGGCTGTTAAATGATGGTGATAGTAATGATGATGATGATGATGATGATGATGATGATGACTCCCCCTTGACAATTTTCAGTTAGTGTGATATCACCTATCATTCTCTCCCCAAGCTAATGACCATAAGTGAATGTGTATGCATGAACCCTTACAAAGTTTGAAAAAGAGAAAACTTGGAAGTGTGGCATGCATATTTTACCAAAATGTATTAAGAATACAATTGGAAGAAAAATGGGCCTCACTGTGAGGTGAAACAAAGTCACAGAAAGTGTTGTTTTAGACAATGTGGTGGCATCTGTATGGTTATATGATTACTATTACTGATAGAAATAGTGGGCTAAATCTACCTAATACAACACTGCCATTTTTAAAAAGGATATCTTGGATATGTAGTTCTACTAATATTTATCTGAAAAGGAAAAAAAAAAAAAAAAAATAAGAAAGGGAAAAGATGG
Organism: Octopus bimaculoides; assembly: GCF_046866305.1. Classification (NCBI taxonomy): domain Eukaryota; kingdom Metazoa; phylum Mollusca; class Cephalopoda; order Octopoda; family Octopodidae; genus Octopus; species Octopus bimaculoides. The sequence continues at coordinate 64,224,745 of NC_142934.1, read as the reverse complement.
GATTGTAATGGTTGTTATACCTTTGGTTGTAGGTGGGCTTAATCAGGGCTGATCTGGCGTGAAACAGTAACAACAAAAATTGTTCTCAGCCTCAAAGGTATTTTTACTGCAACTTCGGATGAAAGAAAACCTAGTTGTTTGGTCGAAACTGAGTCACCTCTGATCGAGTAAATCTGAAATCAAAAGCATTCCTTCCATTCTGTGTGAGTGTATATCGTGTTTTGCAGCTATTGTATATCTAGAGTTACATTATTCAATGTGTCCTCCATCTTTTTGTTGTTTATTTTTGTAGTAAATCCAGATTTAAGTGAGATTTGGCTGCTATTTTTAGCAGCTTAATCAGCTGTGTGAAGATTCTCTTGGTCTGTTCGTAGTCTATTATTCAAAGGGGCTTGTACATACTAGATGTGTCTTGACTAGAAAGGATTATATATATATATATATATCTTTGTTATAGACTGACTACACAAATTCTTCTTTGTAGTTATTGTTCTACCTGTGAATTGGTTAACTGTTTTCTCTGTTGTAGCAATTGTCATATTAAGGTGAACAATTAATTTACTGTTTCATTGGTTTTAGTCACTGTACTATGATCATGCTGGGGTACTACTGTCTTCCAAAGTTTTTAGCAAATTATATCAACCTCAGCATTTTTGTGAGTCTAATACTTATCTTATTGATTTCTATTTTGAAATTTTTTTAGTTATGGTTTTTATATAAAAGCTGTAACCTGACACATCAGTTTACATTGGTAAGCATAAATACATTCACCTACTAACACATATATTTTGACTTAGTGCTACTTACACTGTAAGATGCGTAAGAAAGCAAGTTTCTTCTAGTGTAGTCAATTTGTCACAGTTCTCTCCATTCCTGTCCAACTGGTCCTCATGTATTTGAGGTCTTCCTAGAATGCCTAGAGCCAGGTACACTCAGGCTGTTCCTTTTTCCTTCTTCTATTATTTATTATGGCTTCAACTCCACAGGTAGAAAGAAATGTTGGCTTCTTTCTGACATCTTCAACATCATCACATTCAGTGTTTGCTTCGAACTGTATCAACCAAGCATTAGCTTCTTTCAAGTTGTTCAAGTTTAAATGTTTTCCGGATGTCCTTCTCATCACAATATGTTCTGTTTCACTCATTAGAAAATATACTGAATGTTCGTAACTGCAAGTTACACTGTGCAGTTCCTAGCCTCATCCTCTCTGTGTGTAGTTTTATCGCTCCTTTTATGGCTGTCAGCTCACACATCTCTCATCTCATGGTTTTTATGTGGTTGCATGAAACTTGAGAGTTATGTATATATATATATATATATATATATATATATATATATATATATATATATATATATCAATACATCAAAATCAGCAACCCAATGCAACTATTACACCTTCCTTCCATTTCTTTTCTCTCTCTCCCTCTCTGTGTCAGATATATGTATATTGATCATCTTTAGTCCATTACCACTGTGTGATGGAATATGAACCAATACATGTCTCCAGTTGACAAGAGACCTTCTATTTTGTCACTTGACCTGATAGAAACACCAGCCAAACTTTCCTAAAATTACAAGCAACCAACTTTAAAAAAAATAATACCTGCATTTAATGTATTGTTAGATAAACTGTTAAAGGTAGAATAGTTACTGCTTGCTTTTGATCATAATCGTTCACAATCAGAGCTGATCTGAAGTGACTAACGGGTAATGCCATACTTAAAACTCTTGAACTCCCAAGCTGTAGCTTTGCAACCAGAAGCAGTTTTCTGTTCTACCCAGGACGAAAATACATTATCAGGATAATATGTAGTAAGTACACTACTGTTGTGATGTATACTTAATGTAGAACTATAGAATAGTATGTACTATATGTTACCAGTGTCTTTTATCAAGATTTCAGATTGACCCAAGCTTTGTAATGAAACAGCAAAACTGTGTAGAGGTCTGTTGGACTGTTCTTGTTCTAAGAGTGAAAGACTTGATCCATTCTCTAGTTTAAACCCTTTGCCTGTTCTTGTGTATCACATGTAATGCACAAAACATATTTCCTTGGCATCCAAGCATCATATATGATCATTCCAGATACTTTTTCAACCAACAAAGTCTGGGGACTTACAAAAAGGAAAGCTTTATACTTTTACTTCAGAACGTGTGAAGCAAAGCTAATTAAAAATTTGAAAACAAACATGGACGTTTAGGACAAACTTAGGAAAATGCTTTGGACAGGAAATAGTTGACAACAGCAACTGGCTCATAGAAAGCTTTTAGTAGACCTGCTGGCCAGGTCTCTAGTGTGATGATGACTCCCACCCTCCACGTTTCAGAAGTCCTACAAAGAGTAATGTGATCTGCCCTTTCTCATGACTAAATACCAAAGAAAAGTAAATAAATAATGTAATTATGACAATTTATCTATTATGTTAATATAGGTCGGCAGAATCACTGAAATATTTTGAAGTGCTGGGCTAAATGTCTTGCTGTATGTAGTTATCTCCCTTTACTTTTATTTTCTGCTGGAGTTAATTTTTACACTTTCTCACCTTTGGAGAAAGCCCAGTTTACAAGAAACACTATCACAACCACTACCAATCCTAGTTTAAATAGCAAGTTTGATTCCTCTCCATCACCTTTCCAACATTTTTTTAATGGTTTTCTGTCAAACTTTAGAAATTATTAATTTAAATCAAAGTTTGAAAAAAAAAGAAGAAATTTTTCCAAACTTGATTGAAATTAATACAAATGGATAAACGATTTCTTTCTCTCCCATCTCCAATAAATAAATTTATAGTACAAACTATCATTATTTCCATTTTCATCTCCTTCATTGGACACGAAACTCGGCTTGTGAAGACCTGTTGGGGCAAGCGAAATCGTGATGGCACCTGTGCCCAGCGTCGCCTTCCTGGCACTTGTGCTGGTGGCATGTGTAAAGACATTTGAACGAGATCGTGCCAGTGCCGCTGGACTGGCTCCTGTGCAGGTGACACGTAAAATACACCATTTTGAGCGTGGCCGTTGCCAGTACCACCTGACTGGCCTTCGTGCTGGTGGCACGTAAAAGCACCCACTACACTCTCAGAGTGGTTGGCATTAGGAAGGGCATCCAGCTGTAGAAACTCTGCCTAATCAAATTGGAGCCTGGTGTAGCCTTCGGGTTCCACCAGTTCTCAATCATATCGTCCAACCCATGCTAGCATGGAAAGCGGACGTTAAACGATGATGATGATGATGAATGTTATTGTTAGTCCACTCTGCTCGGTGGTTAGTGTTAGGAAGGGCATCCAGCTGTAAAAATCCTGCCAAAACAGCCACAAAAGTCTGGTGCAGGCTTCTGCCTGGCTGGTTCCTGCCAGCATGGAAAGCGGACATTAAACGATCATGAGGAATGTTATGGTGAGCTGACTGAATTGTTAGTAGGCTGGACAAAATGAGTAGCAGCATTTCTTCCAGCTTTACATACTGAGTTCAAATGCCAGCAAGATCAACTTTGTCTTTCATCCTTCAGGTCAATAAAATAAGTACCAGCTGAGCACTGGGATCGACTTTTCCCTCTCCTCAAAAATTGCTGGCTTCGTGCCAAATTTAGAAGAGTTGTTGTTGTTGTTGCTTGGGCCCAGATCAATCTTGGTTCAGCAAATGATATTGTCAGTTAAGCTTTTTTTTCTGACACTACATTTTGCTTCCTAGCCATTACAGTTGTAGTTAAGTTATTAACAATTTTGGGAAAGGTATCAGTTTCAGGAATTCCTCATTTGAATCTAAATTTCTTTTGGTTATTTGTATGTTTTATTAATTTTATTTATTTATTTATTTATTTATTTATTTATTCTTGTTTCTTCCGTAGTAGTCAAAATGAATAGTTCTGTGAACGGTTTCAGTACGGAAGACGACAGCCGGAGTGGGCATGATCAGATCTGCAGCCTTATAGATGATGGTGAGCGCTGCAGGCGTCCAGCAGGTAATGCAAGCTATAGCAAACGGATACAGAAGACAGTGCAACAGAAAAAATTAAAACTGACGAGGGATGATTGTGTAAGTTGTTTCATTTCTTCTGGTTGTGGCCTGGGAGTGATGATGTTCAAGTGTTGATTGTTCTGGGCATTGACAAGGATCAAGAGAACAGCCTAGTGGACTTTAAGCCAGCATGGCTGTATAGTTAAGAAGTTTGCCTTGCAATGATATTATTTTAGGTTTAGTCCCTTGTGCAGCACTTTGGGTAAATGTTTTTCTACTGTAGATTCAAGCTGACCAAAGCTTTAAGAAACTAAAAAAAAAAAAAAAAAGGGATCTGTTTTGTGTGTGTGTGTGTGTTTACGGAGTGTATTGATTTTTTAAATTTTTATTATTTTTACCTTGTGGCAGTAGCACTAATAGGGTTTTGCAATTTACAAAACTGGAGAGAAATAGGAGGGAAAGTTTGATGAGTTAAAGCAAGGTGATGAGAGAGAGAGAGAGAGAGTATGGTTAGAGGTAAAATGTGATTTAATTTAGCAAGAAAGAGGGTCAGAATAGTAAGAGTGATGTCAAAATTCATTTACATAAAAAAAGTGAAACAAATTACTTGTATATTTTGAAGTAGTGTTTGATCAATAGAGATGAAGCTATGTCAGTTTTAATAGCTCTTGATATGAAAAATTTCACACCAAGACTTTATCTAGCAATACAATACAGTGAGGGACAGTATGATGTGTTGATTTTTCTTCCTCTAAATAAATATTGTTTATTTAGAGGAATAAACTTATGCTTCCTTCACTCTTAGTTATTTTATCTCTTTGTCCCGCTTAGTAATAATATCCATGTTTAAGAGTGACACTTCATCGGTTATGACAACAAGGATTCCAGTTGATCTGATCTACAGAACAACCTACTCTTGAAATCTACGTACATGTGGCTGAGCATTCCACAAACACGTGTACCATTAATGTAGTTCCCAGGGAAATTCAGTGTGACACAGTGTGACGAGGCTGGCCCTTTGAAATACAGGTAATACTCATTTTTGCCAGCTGAGTGGACTGGAGCAACATGAAGTAAAGTGTCTTGCAATCATGAGCCAAATAGTCAAACCACTAAGCCATGTGTCCTCACCCATGTTTAAGAATCATTGCATTAAAAGACAAACATGATATAGTTCATGTTTGCAAGAACACTTTGGTTTGGTGGTTGAATTTAAAACAGGCATGAATGCCAATAAATCTCTTATTTCTTTTTTATAGTTTCGTTCATTCTTGGGCAGACTGGCTCACTGGACTTTCTGAATGGCACATCAACAAAAAATTCCTGTGAATTTTTTTAGTAGTACAGCCCACCTGATAATAAGCTGAGTCATATGACCTGCTTCCTGCAAAAGGTTGCCTCTGTTTTGTTTAGTTAAAAGAGTGCAGCATTAATGACCTTTGACGACTGATAAGTCCCTTAACCTCTTGGGAAGTTGAGGGGCACTGCAGCCATGCAGTGTATCTAGAGTGAGAAAGCTTGAAGGAGCCCATCCCTCTCTCGGCTAAACTCACTTCTATAGCTGAGTGGACTGGAGCAATGTGAAGTGAAGTTTTACACTCAAGAACACAATGCATCACTGGTCTAGAAATTGAGGCCACAATCTTACGATCTTGAGTCCAACACCCAAACCACTAAACCACGTGCCTCCACAGTGACCTCTGCATTGTCTCAAAGACTTGTATGAATTGGTGCATCATCATTCAACTTATCCTTTTCAATGCTGACATGACAAGTGGCAGCAAAACCACTATGCGTTGGATTACTGCTAATCACTACTTCATTCCCTCTAAAAAATTCAGTTGGAAATTAGTGGCTGTAGGTAGCCCCCACTACCAGCAAATAGAGCAACCCCTCCATGCATCACGCATGGATCTGAGTCCTTCACATCGAGCAGCAGGTTCCCTCTTTAGAACCACTTGTATCTTCCAACAAACAGCGTCAATGTACAAGAACAAGGTTCTATAGGTAGCAACACATCAAGGTATTAAAATATCCTCCATCTGAAGACCGGGGCTGAATATTTATAACAAAGTACACACTACAAGTGGGGTTCTTGGCTTTGGGTAAAAGAAAATACAAAAGGATCAGTTAATGATGATGCTATCCTATGTATTTTCCTCCTCAGATTCACACATTTATTGCAGTGGTCCTTCAGTTTTTCTAACCCCTGTAAAAGAACTCGGAAGGTTGGGCCTCCAAATAGGCATTTTGCAACACCCTTAAAACCAGGAACTCTTCAGCGTTCCCTTATGTATATTTGTGCGTGTGTGTGAAGGCACATGGTTTAGTGGTTAGGGCATTTGATCGTAAGTTCAATTCCCGGCGACGTGTTGTGTTCTTGAGCAAGATGCTTTATTTCACGTTGCTCCAGTCCACTCAGCTAGCAAAAAAGAGTATTTCAAAAGGGCCAGCCTTGGCGCATTGTCTATCATGCTGAAGTTCCCAGTGAATACATTAAGGGTATACATGTCCGTGGAGTGCTCAGCCACTTGCATGTTAATTTCATGAAGCAAGCTGTTCCATTGCTCAGATCAACTGGTGCCTTCATCATCATAACCGATTGAGTGCCAGATATAGAAACACATATACACATACATTCACACAAACACATAATAGCTAGATAGATTGATGTAAATGTGTGTTCATGTGTGAACTATATTTCACAGCATATATATATATATATATATATATATATATATATATATATATTTGAAAAGATTTCTAGAAGTACCACACGAGTAAGTAGATATTGAAGAAGAATAAAAATGAAAATGCTACTTTTTTTAAAACATTTTTTGGGTGTTTTAATTGATTTTAAACACCCAAAAAATGTTTTTATAAAAGTAGCATTTTCATTTTTATTCATCTTCAATATATATATATATATGTTTGTCCCACCCAGGTTAGCATGGAAGGCGGACGTTAAACAATGATAATATATATATATATATATATATATATATATATACACACACACACACACACACACACACACACGCGGTGGTGTTGAAAAGTTACTGGTTTAGGTAAAAGAAAATACAGGAGGACCAGTTAAATATGATTTTTTATTCAACCTATTGCCCTCTCAGATTCGCACATTGCAGTGGTCCTTCAATTTTTCTAATCCCTGTAAAAGCAAATCAAAAGCTTGGGCCTCCAGCCAGGCACTCCTTGATACCATTAAAGCCAGGAACCTTTTTCAGCACCCCTTGCACTAAAAGTATCAAAGAGTGATGAATTTATTGAAGCCAGATGATGAAACAAGTTTACTAACATTTACTTGCTACTGTTTCTTCTATTGTTGAAAATCTGAAAATATACCCGTGTTTGTCACTTAAGAATTTCATTTTGCGCCCTGCAGGTTTCTCATATCTACATTTGCGACTATCATAAAAATGTCATTCATAATGTTCGCTCAAAGCGGAAGAGGAAAGATAGTGAAGACGATCGTGGATCACTAGAGGGTGACGAAGAGATACCAGAGGTAAATTTAATTTAAGTTACTCTTTATTTATTTTTAATATTTCTTCTATTTCAAATTCTCTCCAGGACGATTGATCCGGGACTAAGCGGGAATAGTAAGTATGCCAAGATTGTGGTGACGCTGCTGTCGCCGCCGCCGCCGCCATTCCGTTAGTTGCAGTTACTTTCGTTGTATTTCTTCGAAAAAGAGTTATCCACCTTCCTCTGTCTGTTAAACGTTTCTGAATTAGAGTGACGGCCCTTTAGTTGGATCTTACTGTTGCTTTTAGTTGAATATGAAAATCAGAGTGACTTCCCTCTTGTCAGCAAGACAAAGTAGCGACATCAGATAGCGTCATATTTGAAAGAGAAATTTTTAGAAACAAACAAACGTTTTTTTTTTCCTCCGACTTTAAAAATTTATTTTGCTTATTTATTTTATTTCTTCTTATTGCTATAATTTTTTATACATCATGTTATATATATTTTATATGTAATATCAAAATATATAATTATTTATTTGTAATTTAAAATCAATATCAAATGATATGTGTAATTAATATATATATATATATATATTATATATATATATATTTTTTCTGTTTAATTTATAAAGTATGTAAAAATATAAAAGAAGGCTTGATTGTCTTCGGTGCCTACTTACTACCTATGTAACTGCAAATAGATCCCTTTTGATTCTGTAGCTCTGCATCTGAATAGGCTGGAGCAACATGAAATATAGTGGTTACGCAAAAAGACACAACATGCTTGCCATATTCTAAGAATCAAACTCCAGACCTTTTTGATTAGCTCCACATCCTTTACTGCTTAGGCCTCAGGTTACAAGGTGTGAGTGTATAACGTAAATAAATGTTTTTTTTTTATTTTGTGTGTGTATGTGTATATATATATATATATATATATATATGCATATGCACAGGCATAGTAAGAAGTTTGCTTCTCAACCACGTAGTTTCATATTTAGTCCCACTCACTGCTTGGGGCGCACATTGAGCAAATAAAGTGTCTTACTTATTATATAGCCTCAGGGCAACCAAAAACCTTGTGGGTGGATGTGGTAGATGAAAACTGAATATATGCACACGTGTCTGTATCTTTTTGTTTCACTGCCCTCTCTCCGCTTCTTGTCAGCCAGTGTTTGTTTATGCCCCTGAAACATAGCGGTTTGGCAAAAGAGACAGATAGAGTAAGTACCACACTTAGAAAATATATAAATTATTCATGTTGATGTGTTTGATTAAAACATCATCTGCAAGGCAAGTAAGTATCCCACAATGCAATGACTGAAACAAATAGAAAGTGATATAAAACATTAATATATTATTCTTTTGTTCTTTTCTTTTTACACATTTACTTGTTTCAGTCATTTGACTGTAGCCATGCTGGAGCACCACATTGAAGGATTTTAGTCAAATAAATCGACCTGAGGACATATTTTTATGCCTAGTACTTATTCCATCATTCTCTTTTGCCAAACTGCCAAGTTATGGGTATATAAAAAAAACCCAACACCAGTTGTCAAGTGGTGATGGGAGGACAAACACAAATACGTGTACATGCACACACACACACGCATACACACGACGGTCTTCTTTCAGTTTCCACCTACCAAATCCACTCACAAGGCTGTATAGTTGGCCTGGAGACACTTGCCTAACATGCCACACATTGGGACTGAACCCAGAACCATGTGGCTAGGAAGCAAGCATCTTACCACACAGCCATACCTGCTCCTATTATTATATATATTATGTATTATTAATAAAATGGGAATTGAAGTGTCATATCACTATCAGATTACAAGACTTTGTGTTCTTTGTTTCAGTTCAAGTCCTTTTGTGGCTAAAATTGCTTTTCATCCTGTTGGAGTCTGTAAAATAAGTTTGACTAAACAAACCCTTTTTTTTGTTACTATATTTCTTTTGCAAAATACACAAACTTTTTATTTCAATTAATTTTTTTTAATAATGTGGAATTTAGGAAAAAATAACTGCTACTTTTAAATCTGGTGTTTGGAACATAAATGAATATGAAATATTGATGGAAGATTTTGTTAAGACCAATTCAAAATGGGAAGCTTGTGTCACAGAACCAAATGTAGTCTGAGGTAGTTGATGTTAAGAGTAAAATGCATAGGAGACACAATATGAACATAATTAGTTTGTTATTCACTTTTGACCAGATCTTTTTTTTTTCTTTTTTTTTTTTTTGCTTTATAGCTAGGCAAATACCAGCCAAAAGGAATTCTCTCTCTCACACACACACAATTTCATTATTACTATTTTTATGCCTGATTTCTTGGCTTTGGTTAGATGAAATATATTGAGACCAAGTGGCAAATTTCTGTGGATAGATGCCGTTCCTATTGCCACCACCTACTTTTTTTTATGTTAGATATTCTGCTGATCTTCATGCATCGATACCTTAAAACTATCAAATTATATGATGTAATAGTTATAGGCATTGTTTACATTTGTCACCGTTTTTGCTCAAACATTGACAATGTATAGTCACACAGAAAGTTAAACACATACACACACACACACGATTTTGCAGTTTTGCTCACAAGACCTAAGGCAGTGCACACTTCCAAAATGTCGTAGGATTGAATCTAAAACTACATGGTTGGGTAGTGAAATTTGCAGTCATTCATCCATCCATCCATACATAAGCACACCCATCTCATCATTCATTCATTTATATCTTGATTGATAAAATTTATATTCTGAATTTTTTTTTTTTTTTTTTTTTGCTACATTTAGCTATTTTTGATATACAGGTCTCCATATGTATGACATATTTGATACAAAGCGTTCTATATCTGTATGTACATACATTGACATCTGCATTTATTAAATTCACTTTACTTTTCTGTTCTTTGTTACCCATTTTCCCACTTTCATTTCCTTTTCAGATTGACTTTTTCCAAATGCCTGTAAACACACTTCGTCGATACAGACGGCATTATAAGTTACCTACTCGGCCCGGAACTAATAAGGCCCAGTTAGCTGAGGTATATATGTTATTAATATTTCATATTTATGAATGCAACTAGCTGTCTGTTTTATTAATGTCTCTTTTTTCTTTTTCTTTTTTTTTTTTACTTGTTTCAGTCATTTGACTGCGGCCATGCTGGAGCACCGCCTTTAGTCGAGCAAATCGACCCTGGGACTTATTCTTTGTAAGCCTAGTACTTATTCTATCGGTCTCTTTTGCCGAACCGCTAAGTGACGGGGACATAAACACACCAGCATTGGTTGTCAAGCAATGCTAGGGGGACAAACACACACACACACACACATATATATATACATATATACGACGGGCTTCTTTCAGTTTCCGTCTACCAAATCCACTCACAAGGCTTTGATTGGCCCGAGGCTATAGTAGAAGACACTTGCCCAAGGTGCCACGCAGTGGGACCGAACCCGGAACCATTAAATAGTTTATGACTTAAAAGCTACTTAATTTTGTAATAAGTCCTTGTATCTTCAACAACTAATCAGACTCAGATGTGTTTGTAAAGAGAGCTTGATATGAAGATATGTTATTCATATATTCATGTTCCATATTTATGAATGCAACTAGCTGTCTGGTTTATTAATATCTGTTTAAATACATTAAATACTATATGACTCAAAAGCTTCTTAATTTTGTAATAAATCCTGGTATCTTCAGCACCTGATCCAAACTCAAGTGTGGTTTTACAGAAAGTTTGATATGAGCTAACTGATGAAGCGTAAGGAAACACTGAAGCTGTAGTATCTGCTGAGAATCCTAAATTGTGAGCAGTTATGCTCTCCCTATGTCAGGCACATTCCCCCGGACCCCACAGTTTGTCTTTTTGATGGAGCTTTAGTCCTAAATCAGGCCTGGCCAACTTGAATTGCATTCTGGGCCACTTTAATCACAGAAAGTTTTTTGAGGGTCGCTTGTATACTGACAGAATTGAAAGCATTTTGCTTTCTCATGCTATTATTACAATAATGAATGAATGATCATTGATTCAACGTGAAAAATTATCGTTGCATGTGAAGCAAACACCTTAACCACATAGCCATCACCTACACCTGTAGTTTACTCTTTTACTCGTTTCAGTCATTTGACTGTGGCCATGCTGGAGCTCCGCCTTTAGTCGAGCAAATCGACCCCAGGACTTACTCTTTGTCAGCCTAGTACTTATTTTATCGGTCTCTTTTGCTGAACCGCTAAGTTACGGGGACGTAAACACACCAGCATCGGTTATCAAGCAATGACACAAACATATACACACACATACATACATACATATATATATATATACATATATACGACGGGCTGCTTTCAGTTTCCATCTACCAAATCCACTCACAAGGCTTTGGTTGGCCCGAGGCTATAGTAGAAGATACTTGCCCAAGGTGCCACGCAGTGGGACTGAACCTGGAACCATGTGGTTGGTAAGCAAGCTACTTACCACACAGCCACTCCTACACCTATAGTTTCTTGATTATCTTCCAGTGGCAAAGCCTTATTCCTGATAGCCTACAAAGTTTTCCTTATTTTCCTTTTCATGCTCTCTCTTCTCCATACAGCAGATTTCTTTTGTTCTTTGTCTCTGTCTTATAGTATTTCTTCTGGTGTCTTTAAATGCCTTACTTTACTTTTCTCTTATTTATTTCTTTCCAGAGTGTGGCTCGGCACTTTAAAACAATTCCCGTGGCAGAGAAAGAAACTTTGACATTCTTCATTTACATGACAAAGAATTTCAAAAGCAGATTTGACCAGAAACACATCGAAACAGCTCCAAGCTAGGGGACTATAGAACACATCTGTGTCATTCATTATTATTATTATTATCATTATTATTATTATTATTATTATTATTATTATTTACTACTACTACAACTATAAGTGCTACTACAAGTACTATTATTATTATTTTTATTATTTTAATTTTCGTTGTTATTTTTTCTTATGAAGGATGGAAGTTTGAGAATGAGATAAAACCAATCCAAGACCAGTGCTTTTGATGGGTGTTGGTGGTGGTGGTTGCGGTGTTGGGGCAGTGGTTGTTATGATGGTGAGAGAAATGATAATATTGATTATAATGATAATAATAATAATAATAATAATAATAATGGGAGGATGGACATGAAGAATCTGTTCTTCTTGCTTTCCTTCTAAGCACACAGCCATGCCACACGCCCTTCCCCACTCCACCCCATCCCTCTTCCTACATTTTTAAAAAAAATATAAAACACAAAAATAAAGCAACAACAAAAGTTTGAATGACTAAAAAACTAAGAAAAGGGAAAACATACATTGTTAAAGAAGACTTATGGAGTTTGGTTAATGGAACAATAACAGCAATTACAATTGTACACACACACAAAGAAAAAACACCTATAAAAAATCGGAAAAAGTAAAAACAGTAAAGAAAATAAATGTCACCATTTGGAAAAGACTATGTATACAAAGACACTTTGTGCCTGCTTTTCAGTTACTGAAGACAATTTATGCATACGTTTGCTGGACATGATATATATATAATGAAACAAATATCAAAAGAAAATCTCTTCCCTCATCTTACCTTTCCCTGACTCCTGGTGACATAGCTCACATACACATAAATACTGATGATGAATGAAAAAAAAATAAACATTAAGTAACAGAGATGGGTGTGAGTGTTCCGTGTGAGAAAATTCATGTAAATGTCACATTCTAACGAAATTTATGATTTCTTTTTCATCTTGAGCTTTTATTATTGATTATTGATTATTATTGGGAGTGATGGATGGCAGAAGTAGTAGAGTGTCAGGCAAAATGCCTTGCGGTATTTTAGTTAGATTTGTTTATGTTCTGAGTTCAAATCCCATCATGGTCAACTTTGCCTTTCATCCTTCCAGGGTCGAAAAATAAAGTACCAGTCGAGGACTGGGGTTGATATGATTGACTGTTCCCTCCCCTTAGAAATTATTATTATTATTATGATGATGATAAATATGCTGGTAGAATCATTACCATGCTGGACAAAATGCTTTGTAGCATTTCTTCTGGCTTAATGTTCTGAGTTCAAATGTTTCTGAGGTTGACTTTGCCTTTCATCCTTTAGAGGTTGATAAAATAAGTACCAGTTGCGCATTGGGGCTGATGTGATTGACTAGCCTCTTCTCCCCAAATTTCAAACCTATTGTAGAAGGAATTATTATTACAATGGATATTATTGCTATTATTGGTGGTTATAGGGGTTAGTTTACATAGGGCAGAGCTAAGTTCTCAGCAAAGCGAGTCTTTGGCTTGGTTTCAATTCATGGTTCTTATTGTGTCTAGTGGATGGTGACAAAATAATTAATAGACATAGGACCACTGTGTGAATGTTTGTTTCTTGATCATAATATTTATGTTTATCCTACATTTCATTTCACTAAAATTCTTCATCAAAGGTATGAATGCTACTACTTCCACATACAATATTACATTGTCCCATGTGACAAATCAGTCATTCTTGCAGTTACTGCCGAAGCTGTTAGACTTATAGCAACTTGGAGCACTAGATACAATAAAGTACCAGTAATATACTGGGGTAGATTTAATATGATTGATTGATACTGGTGTTACCCAGGTTCCTGCAAGCAATGAGATTATGATCAAGAATCATGAATGAATCTTTTTAGTGCTGCATACACTTTATAAACAGATGAAAGTGTTTACGTCAATGACCACAATGTTACTGTGAGAAGTAGCTACCTCGAGTATTAGCTGGCAGAATCATTAGCATACTGGGTGAAATACTTAGCAGCATTTCATCCATTCTGAGTTCAAATTCCGCCTAATTTGACTTCAACTTTCATCCTTTTGAGGTTGATAAAATAAATACCAGTTGAACTCTGGGGGTTGATGTAACCAACTCACCTCCGTCCCCCAGACTTGCTGGCCTTGTGCCAAAAGTTGAAACTATTATTTAGCTTTGAGAAACATAATGATGGAAGAAGGCCATACACATCCTCTAATTTGTGAGATAAACAGCACTTGTCTGTTATTTTGCCTGAGTCAAGTCAGGTAGAAGCTGTGGTGCTTTTCTTTCATTTACTTCATTAAGGCCTTTATAAAATACCTACAAAGTTTACCTTCATTTCGTCTCTAAAATTCTAACTCTTTGCACCATCTAGTCAGTTGAAACCTATATGATTGCTAGATGTATTGCTGTGGAAAGCTCCCATTACATATTTTACAGTAGCCTAGGGCAACAGTTTTCAAGAAATGGACTGCATGTGGCATAGCTTGTCATCAGACAGGCCTCACTACTTAAAAATTCAAGGTAATTTTTTTTGTTAAGTATGCCATGTGGAAAATCCTGTGGGCTGCTTGATACCCATGACTATTTTGCAGTATCTCATTACATATACCTCAATTCTTGATTTGGATTGGGAATTGCTTTTACTTTTCCATTTAGGGTTGTTTCTGGTATTGTTTAGCCCCAGGTCAGTCATGTTTGAACAGATCAGTGATCAAAGATGTTCCAACTGATCATTCTAGGTTTTTTTCTTTTATGGAAAGATTCTGTTCAACTTCGGCTCAAACAAAATGATGGCTGTGCCATATCTCTCTAATTAATGTGTGTGGCTTCCTTTCATATCGAGGACTAAATTATTGAATATGTCATTCCCTTTGTTTTTTTTAAAGACAGTCTGTTATAATTTGCAAGAAATTTTAGCTGATATTTTTAGCAGATCAAGCAACCCTGTAGAAGCTCCCAGTTGATAACTAGTGGTAGATCACTTGTTCAATTCTAAAAGGCAAAACGATAATCTTCCAGAGAATAGTTTATTATAGATTTGATTCTCACTTAAAAGCCATTTCAATTGATTTACAGCACTAATGAAGTTGGGAAAATTATGACCATTGCTGCATCCAGTTATCTAAGTTTTTCTAGAATTATAAGGCTTTCTGGCCAGTCAGGTAAAAAAAGAAAAGTATTCCAGGGTCAGTTTTTTTAAGTGCACCAAGTTTCTTATAAAACTGACTTTAATGAAATATATGTTTACTAGGTGAGAGGGAGGTGGGCAACCAACTGTATTAAAAACAAAACTTGAGAAAGTGGGGGGGGGGAGCTTGTTCACTGAGACAGGTACCACCAGGTAAGTTATCTAACTCTACTGAAACCAACAGTGTTGTGCAGTTCTGTCCTCTCTTTAGGTTATGAATTTTGATGGGATGAATTATTTCTGAGGATTGTGGATTGGCTGAATTGTTTGTGCATCAGAAAAAATACTTTGTAGTATTTGGTCCAGCTCTTTATGCAAGGAGTTCAAATATCACTGAAATCAACTTTACATTTTCATCCTTCCAGGTTTGGTAAAACAAGCTACCAGTCTATCTCTGGGACTGATGGTATCAACAACCCTTATCTTCAAAATTGTTGGTCCTTGTTTCTAAATTAGAAACAATTATTATTAAGCTGGTAAGCTTGTAGAAATTTTAGCATACTGGACAAAAATGCTTAGCAGAATTTCAATCCATCTGTACATTCCGAGTTAAAAATTCAGTCAAAGTTAACTTTGCCTTTCATTCCTTTGGGTTAATGAAATAAGTACCAGTCAGATCCTGGGGTTGATATAATTGACCATCCTGCTTGTCCAAAATTTCAGACCATGAGCCTATAATAGAAAGGATTTTTCTTTTTGTTATTTTTTTCAGGGTTGATATAATAAGTACCAGTTGAACATCAGAATCTATATAATTGACTTGCCCCTCTTGCCGGTTTTGTGCCAAAATTAGTATTATTATTAATATTGTAAGTACTAAGGTTGATGGTATCAACTCTACCCTTTACTTAAGGATTACTGGCCTTATAAATTATTGATAATAATAACAATAATAATAATAATACTGTTGTTATAAGTACGGAGAATGGTGATGAGTTGGTTCATTCAGGAGGGTGTTAGATTAAATACTGAACTATATTATATACACTGGTTCTCTGCAGTTTCTGACTGTAACTTGGAAGTATCTATAACTCGATTCAGAACAAATATCTCAAGGAATTTCATTCATAAAGTATTGGTTTTTAAGTTTCACCAATGTTTATATCTTTTGCCAATAATAGGATTACTTTAGTTGCTTATTTCAGCATACAATTATATATTGTAATCACTTAGTTGAAAGATAAGAGGCTATTGATTATTTAATCGTTAATTATTTCTGTCTATTTTAATAACTCAGTATTCAGACTTTTTACTGCTTTAAATGCTGTAAATGTAATTGTAGTATACTATTTAAAATTTTTAATTTACATCATTTAGAAGTAAAAAAAATTCTCATTTCATTCACACACAGAACAGAAGACTGGTAAAATTTGGTATTATTTATTCCTTATTACATATATTTCATTACTTTCTAGGAGTTACTGAGGTATACATGCAGAAAAACATGTAAGACATCTATTAGTAATAGGAAATGTCTCACTTGTCTTTCTGCATGTGTACCTCTGTAACTCCTATTAGGTAACAAAACATATGTAATGGGGAAATAGATAATATCAAAGTTTTTCAGTGTTCTTCATTTTGGTATGTAATTTCTCTGCAAAGGGTAATTTCCAGTATTTTCAACTCTCATATAAAATATAACATTTGCAAATATAATTTGAAACACTAAAATATTCAGATTTGCTTCATGAGGACACAGCTTGGATCATAACCCTATCTATATACTATATGTGTGTGTGTATACATTGGACCTTTATACACACACACACACACACACATGAGGGTGTATAGCTTAGTGGTTAGGGTGTTGCACTCATGATCTAGCAATTGTGATTTCAATTCCTAGACTGGGTGGTGTGTTGTGCTCTTGAACAAAACACTTCATCTCGTGTCACTCTGCAATCAGTTCAACACCTGATGTGTGGTACACTGTGCACCTGTTCAGGCAGCATCAATTTGATGGAGAGAGTGGGCTAATGTTTGATACAAACACTTGATCACTATGAACAAATCATTTGTGCAGGTCGTTCAGCAAAAGCTAAATGCTCATACGTCATCTATGGGAGAATCCTTCATATATATGAAGGCATAAGCATGGTTGTGTGGTAAGAAGTTTGCTTCCCAACCACATGGTTCTGGGTTGAGTTACGCTGTGTTGCACCTTGAGCAATTGTCTTTTACTGCATCTCTGGGCTGACCAAATCCTTATAAGTGGATTTGGTTGGCAGAAACTGAAAGAAGTTTATCGTATGTGTGTTACTGTCTCCTTGCCTTGACATTGCATGATAGTTGTAAAGGAGTGTCAGTGCCATGCAAGTGGTGTCTTGTTTCCAATTTTCTATGACAGATTGTATGGTCATGGGGAAATATTACCTAACTTGAAAACTGGTGAGGATTGGTGACACGAATGGCATCTGGCCATAGAAAATCTATCTCAACAAATTCTAACCCATGCAGGCATGTAAAAGTGGACGTTAAAACAATAATGATAATATATGTATATCCAAATGATGGTTTAAGTGGCCGAAATTTCAAAGTCATTGTCAACAATATTCTTGTTAGTGACTAAGTAATCAAGTAATTAATATCTTATTATCAGTATACTTTTCTCCTTAAACATTGTGATCACACTGTTATTTCATCTCAGGCTTTGAGTTCAGTTCCTGCTTAGCTTTGCCTATTATGTCACTAGGGGTTGCTGAAATAATGACTATGGTTAAAATAACCAACTGTATATCTCTCTGCAAAGATTAACCTTGGACATTATTGTTTTTTTATGCCTGCTTTTCTGTGCTGGCATTGGTTGAACAGAATTTTTGCTGACTTATATGGCTGGATACCCTTCTAGATGCCAATCTAAAAATCTGTATAAACACAGATTACACTGTGTAACACAATTTTTGTCCTTGGGTAGCAGCTGTTATTCCTTATGTGTGTACTCCTAGAAAGTATGGAAAATGGCTGTTTCCTTCAAACCTTACTTTTGCTATATTTATTCAAACCCCAAAGAATCCCTCTCAACACATGGTTATGATACTCCCCCACTCCTCCTACTCATAATCAGAGATGCACATATTGTCAGCCACTAAGGGACATGCTCAAGTGGTTAAGGTGAAGCAACTGACAAGCAAATCTCTGCTACTATAACGATATATCTGCTTCAGCAACTTAGCATTGAGTCTGTTTGAAATGTAATGGAAAATAGATCAGTTTCAAATTATTTATGTCCAGGTCACAAAAGCGAAGTTTGAAGGGAATGGTTGTCATTTCCTTTGATTTCTAGATAGAAGCAAAACGGAAATAACACTTACTGACCATAGTAAAAAAATAGATTTTAATTTTGTCATACAATGTTGTTATTATTATTATTATTATTATTAGGGTTGTGAATTGATAGAATTGCTGCTAGAGCATTGGACAGAACACCTTTTGATATTCCAGCTCTTTATGTTGAGAGTTCAAATCCTGTTGAGGTCAAATTTGTATTTCATTTTTATAAGCTTGATAATATAAAGCA
The DNA here is from genome assembly GCF_046866305.1 of Octopus bimaculoides. Taxonomy (NCBI): domain Eukaryota; kingdom Metazoa; phylum Mollusca; class Cephalopoda; order Octopoda; family Octopodidae; genus Octopus; species Octopus bimaculoides. The sequence goes on along the minus strand of NC_142934.1, from coordinate 64,205,782 downwards.
CATGTCAAGCACTGGGGGTTGATGTAATCAGCTAAAACCCTTCAAAATTATTGACCCCGTGCCTGAATTAGAAACAGTTATTATTAATAAGGTGAAGGTGATGAGATGACTGAATTCTTAAGGCATCAAAGAATAAATGCCTTGCAGTATTTGTCCCAGCTCTTTCTGTTCTGAGTTCAAAGCTTGCCAGGGTCAACTTTGCCTTTCATTCTTTCAATGTAGTCAATGATACTGACTATACCCCCCCCCCCCCAACTCAAAATTATGGGCATTGTGCCTAAATCTGAGACCATTATTAATAGGGTATTGGAGGTAGCAACTTGGCATTTTGTCTGTCCTTATGCTCTGATTTCAAATTCTGCTGGGGTCAACTTTGCCTTTCTTTCTTTTGGGGTTAATGAAATAAGTACCAGTTCAGTACTGGAGTTGATTTAATTGACTTAGCCCCACTAATAAATTTATGGGTAACAAAATTTGAAACTTATTAATAGGCCATTGAAATGGCAGAATTATGAGAATGCTGATCAAAGTGCCTTGTGATATTTAATTACAGCTCTTTACATTCTGAGCTCATATCCTGCTGAAGTCAACTTTGCAAAGAGTAAGCACCCACTTCTGTTTATTGGTTGACCAAGTCATTTATACACATTCACTTGTGTTGGTGGGTAGGGTCCTTCACTGCTATCACTTGGATTTATACCATAGTGATATGCTTGTTTCAATTATGCTTTCTGAAAGTAAATGGCAAACTTCCCTTGCAATGAAGTTTGGAACATCACAGCTGAATTGCCTTGATTTGGTAGCAGTTGGCTTACATCATGGAGACAAGTCTGGAAAATAGTAGATCAATTTTTGATACCAATACAGAAATTATCAGCACCATCCACAGTTAATTCAGACTGTTTCACTCTCAGATGTTTGCACAGCAATTCTTGACCAATTATCAGATCAGAACACATGTATCTCAAAACACCAAACTGTATAGCAATGTACATATGGTTATTAAGGTCAAAGGTTAGGTTCACAACAAAACTAGCTTTTTTGGAGCTTATAATTAATGTTTTCTGAGCCATAGAGATGTCTCTACTGAATGGGAGAACCTCTAAATTTAGCTTCCACACTACTTCCTTGTTATCAGTGCTTTAGAAAAAGGTTAAGTACTCTCTTGAGTACTTAACCTTTTTCTATACACAATCACATGTTTCATCTTGCATTGATTCCTCTCATACGTAAGTGTGGTCAGTGTGTTTGAATTGACTGAAATTTAGGAGGCTTTAGATTCACACGCACAAGCATTACGTCCTTTGAAATAGTCATTGCTAGTAAGTCTTGCATGCTAGACAGATATCTTGTAAATTGTAAGAGAAACCACACATGCACATACAAAAAAAAAAAAAAAAACATTTTTGTCTTATCTTGTGAATGGCAGCCATAGTTGGCTTCCCAAGATACACTATTGCAGCTATCTAGGCACTGGGATTGCATACACAGTATTGTACTAAGCTACATCTACAGCAAAGGCTTGGTTACAGGCAAATCTGTAAGTCAAGTCCAATGTTTCATATCCTCTGTGGTGTGCATGGTTAATGAAGCTGTGTTGGTAATGAACATGTCATGCAGTGCCTTGTTACCCTCACTACAATCCTGGAAATTGCAGTTCTTTTTTAGCTTCTCTAATTCCATGAAAATTTATCCAGGGATATTACAGGCTTTTGTCACCTGATATTCAGTAAGTATTCAGCAAAATTTTGCATTGAGAATGTTCACATAGATTGTTTAGTTCAGAGATAGCCAAGTCAAAGTTCTTACATCCTTTGATGTACTCAAAGATGCTAGAGCATACAGTGTCTAACAGAGTTACACATTTGTTTGATATTTTGTCTTGATAGTATTCAATGTAATTCACGAAGATAGTTTGAAAATGTTGATATTAAAGTTAGTTACATTCTTGAGTCATGCTGACTCATAAGGTTTCTCAAGTCATGCAGACTTCCTGGTTTCATGGCACATAAATTCTCCAGCTGGATGGGATGCTGGTCTGTTGCTGGATTACTCATTTGTCAGCCAAGTGGAGTGGAGCAATGTGAAATGAAGTGTTTTGCTCAAGAACACAATGTGTCACCTGGTCTAGGAATCGAAACCACAATCTTATGCTCATGTGTCCAACTCCCTAACCACTAAGCCACGTGCCTCCAATGTTGATATTCAGGAGTGATAGTGTGATAAGAAGTCTGCTTCCTAACCACATGGTTCCATTGCATGGTACCTTGGGCAAGTGTCTTCTGCTATTGCCTCAAGCTGACGAAAGCCTAAATGGATTTGGTAGATGGAAACTGAAGGAAGCCTACTGTGTGTGCATCTTTCTGTCTGTGTTTGACCCCATCTCCTACTTGACAACTGGTGTTGGTGTGTTTACATCTCCATAACAGCAGTTCTGCAAAAGAAACCAATAAAATAAGTTCAGGCTTTAAAAAATAAAATAAGTACTGGGGTCAATTAATTTGACTAAAATTCCTCAAAGCAGTGCCCCAGCATGGCCACAATTTAATAACTGAAACAAGTAAAAGATAAAAGACTCTGGCAGCTGTCAGTATGCTAGGTTCAATATCTAAACTCTTAAGTCTCCAGGTGCAACAAAGGAGCACTGCTTTATACCTTGGTTGCCCAGACCAGTTTTGTTTGTGACTATGGTAACCCATACACGCGCACACTCGTTAACGGTGACATTACATGTTGTCACTTGTGAACACTAGAATGATGACTTACAGGTTTTCAATAAGGTTAATCCACTGCATTTCTGGTGGTGAGAAGCAAGTGTTAATGTTAAACAAATATCTCAAGTACTTCATTTATAAAGCAATGATTTTTTTCAGTTTTCTCACTTATTTTTATATCCTATGCTAATATATATACTGTCAAAAGCTTCATACACCTTTGATATATAATACACTATTTTGCCATATGTCTCCTCTGTAGCAAAACACCTGTTCCTATCCCTCAATACTACACCCACTCAGTTGAGAAGTCATGTCTTGAAGTTACTTGGTGTTCACACCAGTGCCATTGCCATGCTAAAAAGAACTCAGTATACTATAAAGTGGTTGGCATTTGGGAGGGCATCCAGCTATAAATATACTATACCAAGACATTGGAGTTTGGTGTTGTTCTCTGGCTCACTGTCAAACTCTGCCAGCATCGAAAACAGTGATGATGTGTGTTATATATACTATGAAGATGTACTTGCATAGCAGGTGACTTGATCTGAGATTGTGTGCTGAAACAAAAAACAATTGCAGCGTGGAAGATGTTTATAAGCCATTTAAGAACACACAAAATATCATTAGTTTCACTTCAACATTTAAATTTAATGTGTCAAAATATTTTCATCACTTTGAAACTGCGACCTGTTCACTGACAAAATTTTGTGCTGCATCTGAGAAAGTATCATTTAGTTCATGATATATATGTGTTTATGCATGTATGTATCTGTTCATGGTTAGATGGTGGTGAAAGAAACATATATATATATATATATATATATATATATATATATATACAACTTGAACAGATACGTTTACATGTACGTACACATGCAGATACGTCTACACACTTAAATACATACATAAACATATATATCATGAACTAACTGTTACTTTCTCAGATGCAGCACACTTTTGCAGGGACTCTCTGAATCTGTTTGTCTATCCTCTTTTCTATCTATTCTCACACATATATATATATATGTATATCTATCTATATATATATATGTGTGTGTTTAAATGCACTCGATGTATTTCAACAAGGTTCCATCTAAAAATTCCCCTTCCAAGGTATTGGTCAGCCTGAGTTTAAGAATGAAAAACACCCAGTGTACTGTGCTGTAGATTTGAATGTGGAATTGGCGTTAGGAAGGGCATCCAGCTGTAGAAACTCTGCCAAATCAGATTGGAGCCTGGTGTAGCCATCTGGTTTCACCAGTCCTCAGTCAAATCGTCCAACCCATGCTAGCATGGAAAGTGGACATTAAACAATGATGATGATTGATATGACTGTGAAGCAAGTTCTTTAGTTACAATACCATGTCTGACCCTGAGGGAAAACATATATCTTCAGCTCCAGATTAAGATTTGCATAAAGATCATTTCATATTAGTAGAGCAGTCATCATCATGACTTTGACATCAATTCTAAGCAAAGCAGTTTCATTCTGTAATGCTAATTCTCTTGGGAAAATCACGAATATCATAGATTTTTAGTTGACTCATTCTAAAAAATATTGCTTTTTGACCACAAGAAATCCAGGTCAGCTTTGCTTTTCATCCTTTCAGGTCAACAAAATAAAGTACTTGTCATATGCTGGAGTTGATAACCAAGTCCCTCAATCTGGCTGAATCATTAGAATTTCGTTAAAACACTTTGCAGTATTTGTGCCAGCTGTTTATGTTCTGAATTCAAGGTCAGCTTTGCCATTCATCCTTTTAGGAGTCAATGAAATAAAGTATTAGTCAAGAACTGAGGTTGACAGTATCGTCTAACCCTCTCCTACCAGAAAAAAAAGAAAAAGACTAACCTTGTGCCTGAATAGAAAGCAATTATTCCACGTAGTGAATAGGCAGACAAGGGTAAAGACCCTTTTTTGGTCATTAATGACTATGGGATTGCACCTAGAAAGTTTCCCTCCAAGGCACATATCTGGGCAAGGTTGGAAGACCAGCATTTGCCCATGCATACCAGCTTCTCCTCTCCATGTCACCAATATCCAAAGGAAGGCAAAGGTCAATACAGCTTGGCACCAGTGACATCACAACTCGTTTCTAAAGATGAGTGAACTGAAGCAACGTGAAATAGAGTATCTTGCATAAGAACACAACACACAGCCTGGTCTGGGAATCGAACTCACTGCCTCTAGATTTAAACTCGTGAACATCTAGCCATTTAACATCTCCATATAAACCTTGTCATCATTTCTACCATGTTCCATGCTTAAATGTTACATTAAATACTTGCTCAATCCTGCCTCAGAAGACAGCAGTTCTCTGGGATTCTCTCCATGTTCTTATCTTCCTCAAATTTGCTACCGTACAGAAGTTCAAACAGAATATTAACTCTTGATTGCTCTATTCTAAGAGAGCTTGCAAAAGTCATGGGATGGACATTACCCCATCCCTGGAATAAGTCATGACTGGTGCTTTTCTGTTAATAAAGTGTTACCTTATAGGGATTTTTAATGGCATAGTTAACCCTTCAGCTTTCACATTACTGTCAAATGTAATGCTTATTTCTTCACATCATTTTGAATTGAATCTTGCATTACATTGTAGCTGTGAGATTTCAATGATGTAATTGTTTGGTTTTAGAACAACATTGCCAGGTAGGTGTGAGAGGTTGGATTAGACCAGTTTAAATGCTTAAAGCAACTGACATTGTATGGTAGGTGTGAGAGGTCAGATGTAACAAGTTTGAACACAAAGCAAGTAGAACATTTGGATCAGATATGACTGGTTTAAATCCTAAAGGATTAAAATAGAAAAGATAGCATTTATCTCTTTTTGCAGGGTTTCTGAGACTCTGAGAAGTAAGAGGGGAGGTTATCCTCTGAGTAGAGACCTTACTTGAATGCTTCCAATGGAGTAGACTGTACGGAAAGTCCTGATAGACTTCCATACAATTTCAATTCAGAGACTAACGGGTACTTCTTCAAGATATGCTTTGGAATTGAATGTGAAACCTTTGCAAACTGAACTTCTTTACAACTTATATTCATTTGCCATAAACAATGGTTTGTTTTACGTGTCACTAAGAGAGCCCATATGTGGTCACTGAACTTGTTAGAAATAACAACCAATTCTCCCTCAAATCATATCCTACAGTCTTGAAAAAGACAGGATATTCACTGCTTGAATGCTTGTGATCATAGAACTGCTCAATGAGAATTGACCTGGGGCTAAATAGCAACTGAGGATCTGATTCATCTATGTCACTCTCTTTTAGAAAATAAATATTTTCAATATAAATACAATACATTTAGATGGTGGGGCACTTGATTGATATAATCTAATTCCACCACACCTTATATTTCTGATTTTCAAATATTAACACTTTGGGTTGATGTTTGTTTTCCATCCACTCTTTGCTTAATTATTCTGTCCTAGAGCTATAGCCTCTTGAATTCAATTCCTTCTTATATTTTCCTCCACCTTTATTGATATACAGAATTTCATGTTAATGCAACTTCTGGTTCTGTCAACTTTCAATTTGTTTATCTGCCTCTCTATTTCTTTCATGCTCTCTCTCTTTCTCATCTGATTTTGTAAATTTGACTAATCATGTTGTCTGGCCCAGTAATATAATCAGTCACAGTAATAACACACTTGAATGTCAATAATAAACTAGCACGTTGTCATTGTTGCTATAATGCACCCTTCCACTCACACGATGTCAATGCCTCTTTGCACCCTCCCTCTCAACAAGATTGATTATAATGCCTACTCACTTCCTCTTGGCAAATCTGCATTATTGCTTCACCTATTTTTATCTAGTCCTGACTGACTACAATTACCACCATGCCCATACTCCCTCTTGTCGTGGTTGGAAGAAATCCAATTGATTATCATTGCTCTTATTGAGTATTGCCATTTCTAAAATTGCAAATCATATCATTATTGTGGTCAGTATAATAATGCTTTTTTTTTTTTATCATAGCAATGTATCAAATCCATTTTTGCTTCAAGAAAAGAAAACTCTTGCACTTTTTAATGCAGTTCATTTGTCTGTTGAAGTAGGAATAAAGAAATGAAATGATGACAAGCTATTTGGGGTGGAATAGAAAAGAAACTTAGTCACACCCGAAAGAAAACAAATAAGAAAACAGACACTTTTAGTATAATATTCATATTTAGATGTACTCATAACTTCACCATTTAGACATCTCAGTGTGTGTCACCAAACACCTGTTTACCCAAACACATATGCTCATATATTTATGTATACATATATATGAATACATGCATACACTGATGTATATATACACATCAGTATTTCACTATTGGCCACAGTACTCTCTTTCTTTCACTCACACACACTCACATGCATACTATCATAACATTTTTTTTCACTTATCCATTGTTGCATAACTATTTTAGCAAAGTATTTTGACATTTGTTGAGGTCCTTTGCTACTCTTCAAAGCTTGTTTGTGCTTTGTCATTCATACATACTTATATTACACAACAAGCAGAGCATACTTGCTTCATTTCTTTCTACCATTCAGACATTCTGTGTATTCAATGCTCTTGTTTCACTACCATGTAACATAACATTGACCCACAATCTAAAGAGACAACCCCTCTGTTATTAGCAAAGGTAACAGAACCTTGAACTTTTTCCATCCTTTCCTTACCCTGGCTACTATACTTTCAGAACACCCATCTCCACTTCTAATTAGGTGACTGAAAACTATTAGCTACTTCTATGGAGCCTTCTGTGCATTTGTTTCATGAGTGCTCTTATTGCTAACTACACTTGTACATCTACTATGTTTGAAATCTACCATTGCCTTCAGCCTGCCTGTGATTCCATTGCATCTCTTGTGCATCCATAATTTATATTCATTAAACAAAGTTCCCTATGTTTTCTGTAAATAGAGCATGATCACCTAATGGTTGGAGAGTATTGTCTGTCCCACTTAAACTAGTCTTTGTGTGTTTTACTTCAGGCATTGTTCATGTTTAGTGAACTCTCTTGGAATGTTAAATAACACTCTGTATTACTTCCAGAAAGATGGGCTAGGTTTTTCTCATCTCATTTCATTGTCCATGTTGCATTATTTATTCTTGTGATGCTGCCTTCTCATTCTCCTTGTATATAAAATTTACTGATCCAAGGATTGAACACATGCTCTCTGGCTAAACTTAGTCATTGAGTATATTCCCTATCTTATTGGCCTTCAAATTAATTAGATGAGAAAAATTAGGAGCTCAAAACCTAGCCCTTTTGTAGGCTTAATGCTTTTCTCTTTCTTCATTAAAGGCTCTCATATAGTGTTTATTTCTATGTTACACTTGCAAAGAAGGCTATTAATGCTTAATAACTACTTGATGCAACTTTTTTTCTTTTTTGGTTTCAGTCATTGGACTATGGTCATGTTGGGGTAACATTTCAAGGGTTATAGTTTACATGGATAGCAGTACATTTGCTACTCTCCAGTGTCTTAAGATACAAAATACAACATGGAGGTTGGCATAAGGGGAAAAACAATGCAAATGTTGCAGGAGATTTTTGTTCAAATGTTCTGATATAAATACCTTTATTGTCTTCATCACAGGGTGGACAGATTTTCTGAGACAGTGTTTAGTTGTTGGGTGCCCCTCTTATCATAAACCCTTTTATTCACCTCTTACAACATGCAGTGACACATTGTTCTTCTAACATTGAAACACACATAGTGTATATATCTATCTATCTGCGTATATATATATATATATATATATATATATATATATATATATATATATATATATATACCATAAGTATTACAGCATGGCCACAGCCTTGAGGCTGAAATGCACAAAATAATATATATGGTTGCAGTCAAATGATTGAAACAAGTAGAAGAGTAAGTATATATATATATATATATATAAAATACAAATTATAATGAACGTAAACAAACAAAGTTTGCTTTAGAAGCGCTGAAATGTCTTAGAAACTTAAAGAAGTGATTTTAAATTCTCAAATGCTGGATAATGCTAATAATATAGCCAGGGTAGCTTATCCTGTTCCGGCTATATTATTAGCATTATCCTGTGTTTATATATACATACATATAATATTGTAGGCATTATAATTATATTGGAAATATTATTTTAATTATATATGTAAAGTAAGCATTATAGTTATATTGGAAATGAAATTAACAAAAACTGAAAAAAAAAAAAGAAAACTAACAATACATGAGGAACAAGTGTTAACAATTATTGTATTAATTTAAGGCTTAAAAAACGAAAAGAAGGAACATTAATGTTTTGGACATTAGTCCTACATCAAAAGAAAAGATTGAGAGTCAGAAAAAGAAAAAGTGGTTGAGAAATAAATGAGGAAAATTAAAACAGATGAAGGGTTGAGAGCCAGATGTTAAAGCAATTCTGTGGCAGGGAAATTAATGCTGGATGTATGTGTTTGCAAGTGTTGGAATTTATCTGTGTTTTGAGATGGGCCTAAGGAGGTAAGTAGCATGTGATTTTTGGCAGGGTATGCAAGTGCAGAAGTGTAGTGGTATGGGTTAGTATATGAAGTGTTGGTGTTCTTGAGAAAAGCATAGAAGAGAGAAGTAGGGTCAAGTTTGAAGTAAAAAGAAGCTTGACGGTGTAATAGAAGAGTATGAGTGCGAGATGCAGTTGTATGGAAGGAAGGCATAAACAAAGGAATGAAAGCGGAAGGTAGATAAGTCAGGGAAAGAAGTGAAGTGAGAGACGGGAAATAAAAATTGGAGAAAGAATAATTACAATACAACAATGATACAAAAATAATTTGTTTTTTTGGTTCTGTGGGGAAAGACACTTAGCGAGGCACATGGAAGGTTGTAAAGCTTATAAATGGAAGGGGGGAAAAGAAGAAAATGAGCAAGAGAAGCGAAAAAGAGGGAAAAGTTGTGAGTTCATGAAGAGAAAGAAGTGAGAGAAAAATAGAAAAGTTGAAGAAAAATGAATTACAACACAACACTGGCATAAAAAATATTTTTAAAGTTCTGTGAGAGAAGAAATTTAAAAGCCACATATTCAAACACTGATGAAAATGTGAGGAAGAAGGAATGTTTATAGGGTGGTGAAGAAATGACAGTCGTAGATTGTGTGTGTGAGAGAAAAAGAACAAAACATGGAAGATGATGATTCACTTCACTCTTTAAAGATTGGTTCATATTGCTTAGCCTGAAGTTAACCTAGATGAGGAGATCCAAAGTGTCCCACTTACTTTGTCCATAATGCATTGTTCTTAGGTGTTCATCATTTTTTAAAGACAATAGTGCATGATTTGGGAGGGATATGGCTGCTATAGGTAGGTTTGAGTGACTGTAAAGAGATTCAGCTGTTAGCTCAAATGGTGACTGTTGAATGAAAGAGAGAAAGGAGATGTTGAAGATATATTTGGCAATATTCATTGCAGGTTAGCAGTCTTTGAAAAGATATGGATATCTGGCACAAGAAACCTTGAAAATACAAATCACTAATGCAGAAGAGTAGTGTATTGTCAGATGTAAAAATTCCATACATGCTTACAATGGATGTTATCTAATGAGGAACCACTTGGTGAAGGTTATTGCAGATCAGTGTGTGTGTGTGCATGTATGTATGTACATATGTACATGTATGTATGTACATATTTATGTATATTATCAGCATGTGTGTGTGTATCATGTAATGCTCATCAGAAAAAAATACCAGCTGCTTATCGAAATCCATTTCCAGTAACTGGTGCCATAGCTACCTGAGGAAACTATAAAGTGAAGAGATCTGAGGCACTTCCACTTATCTTACAAATTAATCAGATAACCCAGTTAGGCTAGGTTTAGAATGAGAATTTATTTCCAGAAAATTTAAAACTTAGCAATTCTTAATCAAATGCGGGCTGTGACAAAAGCAATATAAATGTGGGCGTAACTTATTTTTTTTAAAGGTGTGGCTGTGTGGTAAGAAGCTTGCTTCCCAACCACATGGTTCTGGCTTCAGTCCCACTGCATGGCACCTTGGGGAAGTGTCTTCTACTATAGCCTCAGGCAGACCAAAGCCTTGTGAGTGGATTTGGTAGACAGAAACTGAAAGAAGCTCGTATATATATATATATATATATATATATATATATATATATATATATATATATATATAATGTGTGTGTGTGTATATTTGTGTTTCTGTCTGTGTTTGTCCCCCCACCGTCGCTTGACAACCAATGTTGGAGTACTTACGTCCCCATAACTTAGCATTTCGGCAAAAGCACGGTTGCAGTCAAATGACTGAAACAAGTAAAAGAATAAAAGGATAGTTCAAATTGTACATGTTAATAGAGTAATTATTTCTCTATTGTAACTTTTCTTCCTTTACTTCATCAATGCAGGTGAAAAAATGTCTTTCAAGTGGAATCAATTTGCCCTTATTGAGTTCTTGATGAAGGAGGAGTGTAGGGTTTCCTATGGTGGTGACGTCATTGACAAATGCAATGAGCGCAGATGAATGAAAAAATTTATAGCAAGGGAAACCACCTATGAAAATAAACTATGCATTGAGGAAACTATATCAACTGTAACCACTGATACGAATATCCAGTGAGTGGACAGAATTATTTGCATGGACAGGTGAGTCAAAACCCAATGAGTTTGCTGCATAACTGGACTGTGGTCACAGTGCACTACAGAAGATGGTGGAAAACCACTGGAAATTGTATGTGGAGTGGATACCTCGGCAGATGATATTCAATTTGAAGAGAGAAAGGTGTATGTCTGCTCTGATCATTGCAATCATTTGAGGCCAATGCAGATGACAGGTTTTTTCTTATTTGGTAACTGGGTATAAAAAAAGTGGGCGTATCTTTATGAACCAGAAATGAAGTGCCAGTTCATGGAATGGTATCACACCTCTTCTCAAAGCCTAAGAAATTCTGCTCAGAAAGTTATGGTGAGTATTTTGGAGAATGACAAGGGTGTCATTTTTCATGATTTTCTATAACGTGGCATTGGTTCTACCGTGAACAATGAGCAGTACATAAAAAGCTTAGAGAAGAGATTAGGAAGAAGAGACCAAGCAAGAATTTTAAAACCATTCATATTCATTATGACATCTGTGGCAATAAATTAGGCAATCGGCAAACTGGGATAATCAGTGGTCCTCCATCCATCATACAGTCCGGATCTGGTGTCCACTCCTACCAACTTCATTTGTCCCTACGTACCTTTCATCATTGTGGTTGTTTGGAATTCTCCATTGGACATTCCAAGTACAATTGGTTGCTTAACCACAATCGCTCATTAGGGAACAATTTATTGCATTTAGATTTTTTTGCTGAACTGCTAAGTTGCATAAACAAACCAACACCAGTTTCAAGTGGTGTGGGGACAAAAGAACAGAAACAAAGATACATGTACACACACACACACGTAATGTAAATATATACATAAAGACATATACACCCCCTACAAAGAGATATCTAGATGGGTGTGTGTATTTACCTATCTATGACAGTAGTGATGTAGTAATGTGGTTAATGTGTGTGTGTGTGTGTGTGTGTATGCATGCTTGTCTGTGTCTGTTTACATTAAAGAGAGAAGATAATAAGAATCTGACTATTTGTGTATGTCTGACCTAGAAAATATCCAATTGCAAGATGGTCAGAGACAGAATAAATACACCGCCTTTTCCTCTCCGTATCATATAACCACAAACCTCCACTAAGAACCAATGTACCAGCTTCTACTAGAATATATATATAAACTTAATTTTGTTTACATGTTATAGCTGCTGTGACTAGAGTCCCAGTGAATAGCAAAACGGCAGTAAGATGTCAGTCTATTATGTATACATTTATATTTATATATATATACATACACACACACATGCATACATATAATGTATATATACATACATGAATATATATAATGTATACATATATATAATATATATATACATGCATATATGTGTGTGTGTGTATATATATATATATATATATATATATATATATACATACATACAAATACACACATATATATATATCTGTATATAGACTTGGTTAGTGCAGTTGTGACATCAAATGCACATGGCCTCATTTGAGTGCAACAAGGAAACTTCTATCTGATAGTATTCAAATTATAAATATCTTAACAGAGAATGGAATGTATAAATACTCTGTCTCTAGAAACTATGCAAGATAATAAGTTAATCAGAGAGCAATTATCCTTGGATGCCTGTAGCTGAGTCCTCTCTTTTGCAAATATTCAGGCCAGCTCTCAATTATTTTCAGAACCTCCGAGGTTGGTGAGAATATAACTTTCTCCCACCAGTCTTGGAGTACTCCCGTGCCACAATGTCATGGGCGGTCCTTCTTCCTTTAATTATATCATTAAATTTTTAGCCCCTCCTTATCGGTCCCCTTGGAAATAGGCATTGAAGTTGTTAAAAATTATTCTTCATAATTAACAGCCACATCTGTTTAATTTTATTGAGTTAGTCTGGGCTGTCCTTACGGCCTTCGCAGCTCTTATAAGTCCAATGAGTTTGATGGAGTTAAAGTTGTTCCTGAACAGCTGCAGGTTGAAAACATGAATAGAGGGAGAATCTCGATGTCATAGAGAAGATGGACTGGGGATAGTGGTTGATGCAGGTCTAGAGAGAAAATACAAAATGTTTGAAGAGTGAAGGAGAAAGGAATGATTTATAGGAAAGTGGGTTATACATCATTAGATGTATCCTGACTTTCCTATATAAAATTACTGAATATAACGGAACGCTGAACTCCAGACTATCAACTTAAACAACATTTATTCAGGTGGTAAATATATACATCTTTAGCTCTTGTTTGTTGTTACAGCTTCTGTGTGTGTGAGCATGGTTGTTGGGACGTTGGTATGTTGATGTAAGCGAGCTGTCGAGCGTAATTCCGAAAGATGGAGAGAGACAGCTAAACACGTCCATGCTCAATCGCTGGCCAGCAAGAAAGAGACAGAATAGAAGCGGGAACGCTTGCTTGTTGAATTCCACGCATGTGTGAGACTACGCATGCGCACAGCGTTACTACAGGGCTCCCTTGCCAGTGCGGAAACGCACGATAATATGAAATCTGTTGGAACGCCTGAGGCAGGATGGCCACTGAAAACCACCCACAAGATGTAGCACAAACACACACAAAGAAAAATGAAAGAAATGAATGTGCACTCGTGAGAACATGCATGCAATGTACAAATGAAAGAAAATGTGTGAGTGCACAAGTGTGTGTGAGAAAAAACACACAACATATTAAAAGTGTCTGTAGAGAAAAATCCAGTTCGTATTAAAATTCCACAAGGAGATAGAATGTCTGTACTCAGGAAGTCGTGGTCCGGTGAGCAGAGCTATAGTTGAGCGTCGGAATGCTAGTTGTGACCGGTTACCTGGTACGGAATATTCTATAAAAGTTACACAAGGAAATTTGGTCTGTTGATCGTGAGTGGAAACATCCACTCTAACAGAGTTGATATTGGTGTGTCCCTGGTGGTGGGGTTGTTGGCGCACGACATTGTGGTAGACAGTACATTGATGGTGAAGACGTCGGTGCAGGAACTGTAATATAGCTGTGTTCTGTATGTGTGGTGGTAATGATGTCCTGTTGAAACTTGGCGACGTCTGGGGAATGCTTGTAGTTGGTAGTAGTAGTTGTCGTCGTCGCGGTGGTAATCTTGGTTGAATGAAGCTGGTGGCGAAAAGGCTGCTTGGTGATGGTGTTTGAAGAGGTGCCCTTTTACAGACGGTCGACAGACAAATCTCTGTACGACCATTAGCGAAAACCTCAAAGAAAATTTTCTTAACCCAAGATGAAAGAACGACCGTGTGAACTCAAAAAGGAGAAATGGTGACGAATGGAAAAACAGAGGACTCCTTTTATTTAAACGTGTCACACGGTCGAACACAAAATATATATCAATGATGATATACAAATAATGTTATACTTCGATAACATTAGTGAATTCGTAAATACCAGTAATGAAGAGACGATAGAAAAGACAACCGTATGAAATGAATAACAAGAGATATTTAGTGTGGCATAAACGATGTATGTGTATGTGAGAGTGTGAATGCGACATATAAGAACATAATAAAAAACAGGCCATCTATATGTATGTGAGATATCACAGCAGATAGAAAGTCAGTACACGTGAGAGTTTTATACCAAGTTCTTGAGTACACAATAGTATGAGTCTGTATGTGAAAGAAGTGAGGCGTATGTTTGGCAGAACTTATCACTAGTTGTGTTGACTATGGTTGGAGATGTTGGTGGTCATCGTTGCTTGGTAGTTCAGTCTCCATGGCCGCATTTGTTCTTTAGTCGGGTTCACCAGTTATAGGTTGGTAGTCCAGAATCCATGCTGCGTTTTTTCTTCGTCGGGGTCACCACTTTATAGGAAAGTGGGTTATTGTAGCTCAGCGGGCTGCATGTTCGAATCACGTCGGGGGTCACCACTTTATAGGAAAGTGGGTTATACATCATTAGATGTACACCACTTTCCTATATAAAATTAAGAAATATAACGGAACGCTGAACTCCAGACTATCAACATAAACAACATGTATTTAAGGTGGTTAATATATACATCTTTAGCTCTTGTTACAGCTTCTGTGTGTGTGAGCATTGTTGTTGGGACGTTGGTATGTAGATGTAAGCGAGCTGTCGAGCGTAACTTCGAAAGATGGGGAGAGACAGCTAAACACGTCCATGCTCAATCGCTGGCCAGCAAGAAAGAGACAGAATAGAAGCGGGAACGCTTGCTTGTTGAATTCCACGCATGTGTGAGACTACGCATGCGCACAGCGTTACTACAGATTCAAGAATATCTGGGTATTGAGAAGGGTTAACACCGACCAGCTCTGAGAGCAGATGCCACTGTAGTAGTGATAGCAAAAGTCGAGAGAGGAGACAACACGTCTATGAATTAGTGGCTGAAGGGGTTTTGTGAGTGACTTCTTGTCAATCGGTCGAGTTGCCATACTTTGGAGGCAGCCCAGAGCATCTAGTAGTATCTATCACTAACACTCTGCTAGTTATGAGAGCAGTGTTCCATTGCAAATCGCATCAGAGTTTTGTCGTAGATTAGTAGTCGTTGAGGATAAATTATTTTCTAAGTCTCAAGTGGGTTGTGGAAAAATTTATTTTGTTATATTGAGGACATGTGAACGCCAGGAGAGATAGTCATTGATCGTGAGATCCACCACTTGAAGTGACTTTAAGGTTTCTAGTTACGTGTTCACACCTAAAAAGAGTGAAATGTGATAATGTTTTCTTGATATGAGTTGTGATCATATTTTTTGTGCTGTTGATGTAAACAAAATTGTTACAGCTCCATTAGAGAATGTTTTTGAGGTCGCTGATTAAGGCGATGGCACAAATTTGGCATGAGATGTCCAGGTTGCATATTGATGACACTTCAGCTCAGAGGGTTAGGAAGAAATGAAAGTGGAATTATCTGTTGGGGAGTGGGTTCTACATTTTCTGAGGAATAAGCGCATTGCATATGCTGCCACTTCATATCCTAGGAGGTGTACTCACGCCAAATTGTATTAGAAGGAAGTTTATAGTTAGAGATGAATTGAATGGACGGAGGAGGGTTGTTTTTGTTAACAGTTTGCCATAAATATTACCGATAGTGATCAGTTTTACATTGCATTTTTTTTAAGGTAAAATATTCAATGTTGTACGTAAACTCATGAATATGTTTTGGTAGCAAACTCTGCAGAAGAAAATTTGTCTGAATCAAACCAATCCCCACCTCACAAATCTGTAAGGAAATGAAACTCTTGATGTGATATCAGTCACAGATCTTGATCCAATGGCGTGGGGAAAGAATAGTCTGTTTGAGTTCATGCTCTGCAACTGTTACAAAGTGAATAGGTGATGAAGATGCACTGAGAATATTAATCTTATAGGGTGATGAAGAGTGTTTCGATCACAAAAGTTGACGTGATCAATATGTGATGAACAAACATATTGTTAAAAGAATGTAGACAAACTGCACATGGTATACTGAATTTTTGTAACTTGATATTAGCTAGTCTTTTGTGATTCTTGATTCAGTTGATGGATTTTGGATGAACGTGTGAAGTTTTAAGGTCAACAGGTGGCAGCAAAGACTTGATCCAAAGAGCTTGAAATTTGACTTGTCAGTAAGTGATTTTAACACAGATGCAATGAAAAGGACTTTTACAAATTGCACAATGAATAGTTTTCATTCTTCTGTTAACCTTTGGGCAATTGAAGCACTGAGACAGAGGATGAGAAACTAACAAATATTAATTTGGAGAACTGTTACCTAGAATAGGCTGTGATACAAGGAAACTTTGTCAAGTTTAAGCAATATTGAAGGCGAATTCTTGCAAGTAAGAACATTAAGTGGTTATGGAATAGTCACTACCAAGCACAAATATTGAATGGTTTATGAGGGACTGTATCAATAAGAGAAGTGAGAGACACAGCGTGTTTTGCAATGTGGAGACAAACCAGTCCGAAAGCTACTAATGCACCAGGTAAGCTGAATTTCAGCACCCTTACAAGTATCTTATTTTAAAATTTGCACAAGGAATAAAACACGAAAATGAAGGAATAAAGTGTTTAGAACAATTTATTAACTATTTGAATAAAAGGTCTATTAATAATCTTCATTTTTTTTTTCCTTTTGTTTCGAAGATCACAAAAGGTGGTGGCCTCTCCAACATGTGATCCCCAGCCAGTTGTCCAGTTTGTTGGTACCCTTAGCAGCCCCATGCAGAGAATAAGGCTGGCTTTACATTTCGAATTGAAAATATGAAACAAAAGCTTGACAACTTCTAAATGTAGACCTGGTTGTGAATTGCTGACAAGCATGATCGAGTAGGTATTGCTAGTGGTTGAAATGTGATTGCATGAGAGACAGGACAAACACCTGAGGATGTTCACTTGTTGATAGGTGATTCCAACATGGTTACATTGGAAAGACCTTTCCTGTAATACATACTATAGTTCTAATTTTTTTGTTACTCTCAAGATAACTAAAACACTGAGATAATGGGAGGTGAGAAAGTGAATGTCCAGATTTGGAAAACTGTGAACCTGTTGAAAATCAGTTGCCAGAATCCTCAACTCAAGGTATGGAAGGCAGTTTTGATTTAAAAATAGGGCGCTGACAGTTGGTCCAAGTAATGAATGTTGAAGGAAACATCATTATGTTTTTTTTAATGAAATTTTGGTATGTCACTGTCATCACTTCCGGGTTCTATTATAATTTACTTCAATTTATTTAGGACAATTTATCATCACTCTTTACACATACTCAAAATCAAGCTCTTCATCTGGAATTGAACTTCTTGTCGGCTTTCATTCATTTCAATCACGACTTGGTATGAACCTTCATGCTTGCATTGTCTTACATTTCTGTCATTCTATTAGCATTTTTCTTTTTCTTTTTATGGGGCAGCTTGAAAACTTGGCGCCCAGCTCTCCTCCCTCTGCAATCGACTCTGAAGTTATGCAATCAAAGTTAACTGATTACACAGCAACGGATGAAATAGTAAAATTAACCACAGCAACGAAGGAATGACAAATTGATAACCTACAGTGTAAGCCATAACATGAGATGATGGTGGTGGTGTTATTTTTGTTGTTGTTGTTGTTGGTGGTGGCAGCGGCGGTGGTGATATGGTAGTGATAGGGGTGTTGATAATCTACCGGGTGTGAGGTATTTTACTGTAGTGGCAGAGGTTGCTTGAAGGTAGTAGTGTTGGTGGTTATGATATTAACGTGCAAGTAGTGGTGAGAGTGGAGATGGTGGTGGTGGTGGTGGTGGTGACATTGTTGGTGGCGATGACAATGATGGTAGTGATGATCATAGTGGTGGTGAAGATAACAATGATGGTGGTTGTTACTGTGGCAATGCACTAGTGGGAACGACAGTGGTAGTACTTATGATGGTGGTGGTGGGAATGATGGCAGTAATGGTGGTGGTTGTGATGGTGGTTGTAATAGATCTGTTCAATAAACCGCCACAAATTTTTCACCAAATTTGGCAAAAATACTCATAACCCTAACTCTAAAACCCTAACCCTAAAACCCTAAAGCTAAAACCAGTACAAATGCACGAACGATGTCATAAATAACAGCACCGCCGATAGTTGTTGTTGACAAACAACGGCACTAATTTTATTCAAGGGAAACGATCCCATTACACCGTCACAACGTGTTGTTGACAATCCACAGCAGTAATTGTTTTCACCTCAATAGACATCAGTGATTATTTGAAATTACTGAAATACGACAACTTTTTAACATGAAATAACTTCGAATATAAAATTTTTTCTCTGTTCTATAAGACAAAATATACAAGTATACGAAATTTTAAAGTGTTTCGGTAGAAAACACACGAAATAAACACTAAATAAAAAATGGTGTCCGCCAAATCAGAAAGATCCCGTGCACGTTTATAGCCACACATACACTGCGAGTGAATGTGATAAAGATATATATAATAATATAAATAATTATATATATATATATATATATATATATATATATATATATATATATATATATATATATATATACCGGAGTAAGCACATGAAATGTGCAACAAGGTGGAAAAAAGAGTACTCAAATACCAGAGGTAGAGTAATATGCTTTATTTTGTAGTAACGCCGTGCGCATGCGTAGTCTCACGCATGCATGGAATTAAACAAGCAAGCGTTCCCACTCAATTCATTCTCTTTCTTGCTGGCCAGCAATAGAGCATGGACGTGTTAAGCAGTGTCTCTGACATTCCAACCTGGAGACAGTCTCTTTACGTGTATAGCTGTCACTCTCCATCTTTCGGACTTACACTCGACAGCTCGCTCACATCTACATAACAACGTCCCAACAACTATGCTCACACACATAGAAGCTGTAACAACAAGAGCTAAAGATGTATATATTTACCACCTGAATAAATGTTGTTTAAGTTGATAGTCTGGAGTTCAGCGTTCCGTTATATTCTATAATTTTATATAGGAAAGTTAGGTGTATATCTAAAGATATATAATCCACTCTCCTATAATTTAAAAGCAGCAGAAATATAACAAAAAAACCGTTACTCTGAGTTTCACGTTCCCGTTCATCGGACAGTTTTGTTAGAAATCTAACAAAACTGTCCGATGAACGGGAACGAGATAAAGAGATAGAGATAGAGAGGGAGAGAGAGACAGAGAGAGAGAGTTTTGTTTGTTTTTTGAACTCTGCTATTTATCAGAATATTCTAAACCAATATTGAGCACCAAGGAAACCTCTACGTGGTCATCGTCCTACCAGCTAGAAACAGCAGCCAATCTTTCTTGATTCATACCCTACTGTCTTTGTGAAGGACAAGCTTGATAATGTGGTCCTGGGCTTCCTACACTTGACAAAAAAAGACAAGATGGTCACAACAGCAATCTCTTTGGTCATAAATAGCTTTGCCCTGTCTGCGTTGACCCGTGGTTATATAACATCCCCATTCTAGCAACAGCGAATCGATCGATTGATCAATCAATTAATCTATAATGTGTTCTATTGCACTACACATGCATCCGTTGTCAATAGTAGCAGTGTTAGATAATATGGCAATTATAATGCAACTGTGGAGGTAGTTAGTTGTTGCAGTGTGAGGAGTGAGGAGGCGTTGAGCAGTTTAGTTATTTTTATGAAAACAGAAGCTTAGACTTGTTGAGAAATTTTCTTTCCTAAAAGTGTCTGTTTATAGAACGGTCATTTCAAGCACACCGGAGAATTCAATCTATTCGCAACTATCAGAGTCTACGGTAGGTTTATCGTAATTTTATTGAACGAAAAAAAAACAAAACATTTATAACTTATCGAAAGTTAGGTATTTCACGCGGTTAATAGAAACTATTAATATCATTTCTTTATTTTATCCACAATTCTTCAAGCGTAATGTGAAATGACCCAATTTCAAACTCACAACCGAAATAGTTTATTAACTTTCATATTGTTATTTTTTCCTCCCGCTTTGTCAGAGAAGTGATCCATATCCCCGATTTGAGTGATCGTTAGTGTAGCTGATAATGTTTAACTCCAAGTTAGCCCTGTTCGAGCAGAGCTATGATCAAAAGTATTCCAGCCACGACTATCACGTCTTTTTTATATCATTGTCTAATATATATTTTATTGAAGTACGATTTGAGGGAGGTTTGGCTGTTGTTTCTAGCTGCCGCGTGCTTGCGTAAAGGTTCTTCAGCTAAAGAGAGCTCTGGGCTGGTGTTGTTAAACCGAACGTCATATCGAATGACCCCACCTAAGAGGGTAGAGTCTATGCATTACTGATATAGTATATCATCATTTCAACTATTTTCTATTGCAGCGCTTCTTAAACGATGGGTCGCGAAATGAAATGCTGGGGTCGCGAAAATTAAATTCAAACACTTGAATTTCAGTTTATATGTTATTTCACAAACATTTAATACCTGGGGTCGCGAAAAGTCTCTATTGTGTATTTAAAAAGGAAAAGACAGCGAATTAGCAGAATCATTACTGGGTCGAACAGTAATGCTTCAACAGGATTTCTTCTAGTTGTGTACATTCTGAGTTCAAATTCCGTAGGGTCGATTTTGCCTTTCATCCTTTCGGGGCCGTTAAAATAAATACCTATCGAGCACTGGGGTCTATGTAATCGACTAACCCAACACCCACTAAACTCGCTAGCCTTGTGCCAAAATTAGAAAGATAAAATAGGATAAACTTTAAAAGGAAAACAAACTGTCAAAAGCATTGGAGAAATACAGCAAAATAACAGGCAAAAGGGCGCTCAAATAGCAATCATATAGAGTAGGAGCCTTTTGACGGATTTATGGATTAAGTTTCTAAGACTTTTATCTCATGGGAACCCAATTTGCATCCCACCCCCGCTTAAGCACCCTTAAGCGGGGATGGGACGCAAAATTTTAAAAGAAATAGGAACCTTGGAAAAAAATTTTTTTTATATCTTTTACTATCGTAGTTCCCGTTGTATGAAAATCAAAAACTCCCGGCTACCAAAAAAAAAAAAAAAAAAAAACTGTAATAGGTGTAAAAAAAATGTGTATTAAACGAATATGAAAACAAAAATTTGCGCCAACGAACCGTGTGGTGCAGAGAGGACTTTCGGAAAATTCACACGATCCGATTTTTCCCCTCATTAAGTTTAGGAAAATGGATATCTTTCAATGAAATTTTATGTTAGTACCTTTCAAACGGCATAGATTACGATTATAAAGAAATTTGTGGGGAAACATTTTCCGAAGGGTGGGGAGAGGGCTTTCGAAGAGAAAGATATTCATAAATTATTTTTTCCATTGAGTGTAATGGAAAAAAAGTTTAAAAAAAATTTTTAGACGCAGGAATGTCTGTGTGGTAAGTAGCTTGCTTACCAACCACATGGTTCTGGGTTCAGTCCCACTGCGTGGCACCTTGGGCAAGTATCTTCTACTATAGCCTCGGGCCAACCAAAGCCTTGTGAGTGGATTTGGTAGACGGAAACTGAAAGAAAGCCGTCGTATATATATATATGCATATATATGTGTGTCTTTGTTTGTCCCCCTAGCATAGCTTCACAACCGATGCTGGTTACGTCCTCGTAACTTAGCGGTTCGGCAAAATAGACCGATAGAATAAGTACTAGGCTTATAAAGAATAAGTCCTGGGTCGATTTGCTCGACTAAAGGCGGTGCTCCAGCATGGCTGCAGTCAAATGACTGAAACAAGTAAAGGAGAAGATTCGTTTATTTTTCGTTTGATTAATAGAAAAAGGCTTTAAAAAGGAACCCAACAGTGGAGATGTGTTAAAAACAACAGCTAAATCGCCCTTAACTTTTTTTTCCCCATAGTGAAACTATATTCAACACCGTATTGATCAATTTGTTTCTCTCACTATGATACATGGGATCTTTTTAAAAACCTTTTTCTATCAATTCGTTTTGCAAGATTCCTGATGTGAAAACGTGTGTTGAAACATGTTGTATTTCTGGAAGATCATATTTTTTTTTGTCAAATAAACACACGCACTATATATATATATATATATATATATATATATATATATATATATATATATATATATATATATATATATTCTTCACTCGTTTGTTACTATTCTTATTCTAGTATTTTAACTCATGTCCATTGTTCGGAAATCTTTCGTCACACATCTGTGACCTCTTCAGAATGGAGTAAATGGAGCAAGAACACACACGAAAACGAAAAGTGTCGCTGAAGAGGTGACAGATGTGTGATGAAAGATTTCCCGACAGTGGACATAAGCTAAAATAATAAAATAAGAACAGTAATAAACGAATGAAGAAAAAAATATATATATAGTGCGTGTATTTATTTAGCAAAAAAAGAAGAAAAAAAATTATAACTTATTTCCATTACACTCAAGCAAAAACTAATTTATGAATTTCTTTCTCTTCGAATGTCCTCTCCCCGCCCCCCTCGGAAAAATTTTCCCCCACAAATTTCTTCATAATTGTAATCTATGCTGTTCGAAAGGTATTTATATAAAATTTCATCTAAAGATGTCCATTTTCCTAAAAGTTATGAGGGAAAAAATCGGATCTTGTGAATTTTTCGAAAGCTTTCCTCCCAACCCTTGGTTCATTGACGCAAATTTTTGTTTTCATATTCGTTTAATACACATTTTTTTTTACACCTATTACAGTTTTTTTTTTTTTTTTTTTTTTTTTTTGTGGTTGGAAGTTAAAGTAAACATTTAACTTCAAGATTACTGGGGTACAAAAAAGAAAAAAAGAGAAAATTCCTTATGAGGTATGGTACTTCTAAGTAAAGCTCTTCGAAAACTCCATCAGCTGGTTTATCAAAATTAGTTATCACTCACGCTCAACATAATTATCTGCTACTTAATGTAATCAAATCACCGTTGTCTTAAAAAGGTTCCGTCCCAAAGGAATTACAATATGCGCCAGGCGGCTTCCACTGTGCCAAGACTGCACGAGAGCATATATATATATACTCTTCATATCTTTGAATCTACGTTGGGAGAATGTCACAGGAAAATTTCAATTAACGGTTTTTTATTTATTTACTCATAATTTTATCCGTTGAATTATTTCAACATATCAACCGTGATGGTTTTCCACATTCCAGTAATACTATTCATATTTGTGTTGCTAATGAATATAATCCATGTATTGTTAGTAAATACCATAAATTATGGTATTTTAAATGAACTGTTTCCTTTCTCTTTTTTTTTCCCCCGATGGCTTTTTATTGTGATTTTATTTCCCTTCACCGTATCTGAGTTTGAACACGGGATCTTTTGTTGTTGCTTTTAGAATCAACAATTTCAAATATTATTGTATCTTAAGTAGTACATTAAAGTTTACTAATTAGTAATACGCTCAGATCTCCCTGCTTCAGTTAAGCAAACAACATTGATATGTATAACACACGTGTACTCGCTTTAGCTACCAGTAGGACAAGTTACTAGATGAAAAGGTTAGTAAAAGAATGTAATGATCTAATCATTATGGTTTTTATTTTTAGTTGTACAATCATGACAGTTATTATTCGTCTTTGCCCTCCAGTAAGTTGAACTAATTCCTAAAATCGCAGCATATCGTATATACTGTCACACATGAGGAAACTAAGCGGTCAACAGAAATCAAACCTGTCTGTTATTATTGGAATGCTGTCGGAAGATTAAGGCTAGATGTTTCTGATTTGGCGGGCGCCACTTGTTTTATTAACGAAACACTTTCAAACTTGGGACAATGGTAGAATGTGTCATATAAAACATCCTTTACTCTTAATGTTATTGAGAAAATTTTATCTTTTTAAAGTTATTTCGTGTTAAAATTGTCGAAAAAGAGTGGTGCACACACATACATACTGATACACATCAACATAACTTTTTCAAAATTTTCAGTTTTTACATAGAGATATTCTACAGAACGAAGTGTAAGATGAAGTGGATTCATAGTTGAGTGCCTGACTAACACTTTATAGCTTCATCGAACTTTTCGTATGGTGCAGATTAATAGTCTATCTTGAAGGTATTTGTAGAATTTTCATTAAAAAATTCCCATTTTTCTCAATGTTATGAGGAAACAGTCGACCTGTGTGAATTATCCTATCCGCTCCCGTCCGAAAAAAATCTTCACAACAAATTCCGATATGATAGGAAAGCAACCGATGTTACTTCAGCTCTGACATCCTTAGTAGGACAGAACCTTGCTCTGAAGTCCAGATCCCCGTTGAAGATTTTGCCGCCGCCCTCCAAGGTTTGTCCAAGCTTTGGTCTCCCTCCACTTGACGAATGGGAATAATGGACCCTTCATTTTTTCACTAAAACAGCCATTCGAGTTGTTCGAATCTATCCCCAGCCACTGTTCATCCCAGGTCGATCATCAGCTTGTAGGAAAGCGGTTATACACCATTAGGTGTACACCCGCTTCCGTACATTAAACTTCTTGAAGAAACAACGGAACGCAGATTCTGAACTATCAACACAACAATATTTATTTACAGAGGAAATAGGCAGCACTTCGCCCTTTGGTTGCTGAGACGCCGTCAATGATGTTGGGTGGTTATTTGTCTAGCTCCAGAGTTGGAATGTTGGAGAGGGACTGCTTGTACGTCTGGGCTCTTCGTCGGCCGGCGAGAAAAGAGAATGAAAAAAGGGCGCGAAGCTTGGGTGTCGAATGATCACGCATGCGCACGAGACTCTTCCTGTATTCCTTCCGGAACTAGTCCCTGCGCATGCGTGGATAAGCTTTCCGGAATGTCTGCTATTAAGGCGTTACTACATGGCTCCCCCGCGAGTGCCGAAAGCACGAAAATAGAAATTTTGGAGGGACGCCTGAGGCAAGATGGCCACCGAAACCACCCACAAGATGTGGCACAAACACACACAGAGAAAAATCAAAGAAATGAATGTACACTTGTGAGATACATGCATGCAATGTACAAATGAATACACAATGACAAAACAACCGTGATGACAACTGTCCAGGAAACTGGAATCACCTGATGTAAAAGACTGATCTTTTGTTTTTTTCTGAAAGGAAAGAAAATATATGAGTGCACAAGTGTGTGTGTGAGAGAAAACACAGAACATAGTAAAAGTGTCTGTAACAGACTGTGAAAAGTCTTAAAACACTGAGATGGAGAAAAACCAGTTCGTATTAAAATTCCACAAGGAGATAGAATGTCCATACGCAGGAAGTTGCGGTCAAGGAGCAGAGCTGTAGTTGAGCGTCGATGCTGGCTGGGACCTGTGTTACCTGGTACTGAATATTCACTCTAACAGGGTCGAGATAAAACCGCGCTTGTTGATGTTGGTTGCTTGTGTATGTGTAGAAGTCATGTTCACGATGTTGGTAGTATGTAGAGTCGTATTGCTGCTGGCGACGTCGGGGGCGATGCTTGTAGTTCGTAGTGGTTGTTGATGTCGTCGCTGTAAACTGGCTGTAGCTGTGTTCTGTATGTGTGTGGTGGTAATGATGTTGACAGTGGTGTGTGGTGTTTGAAAAACGGGCACGTCGTACACGAAAGTTGAGGGTTTGCCAAGGTACGCTTTTTCAGACGGTCGACAGACACAATCTCTGTACGACCATTAGCGTCGACCTTGAAGAAATTCAACCCAAGACTGCGGGTTGGGCGTGGCGTGTAAGGCAGCCTTAAATTGCCTATGAAAATGCTCAACCATCCCATTAGAAGCGAGATGGTAGCTGTTGGTGCGTATCAGGAGAGAGAAATTTGACAGGGTGTCTATTTGAGAGGTACCGTTGGTGGCATTGCTGGAAAATGCTGTCATGAATTTGGAGCTGCGAGCGAAAATGACCAAAAGATCCCGTGCAAATGAAGATAAGCCAGTAACTCTTCCATTCTCCGGCCGAGAGAAACGGAGAGGTGACGAAATAAGCTGAACTGGGAACAAGTCAGCATCAACAAATGTTATGTACTCACTGAAATGTAACTGTGCATTTTACTGCTATTTTCAGCAAGTACTACCAGCATCGCCAACATCGTCAGCAGCAATACGACTCTACATACTACCAACATCGTCAATGAATTGACGTCTCGTGAAACATGTAGGAAACTGCTCAAAAAGTTGTTAGGATGAAATAACCGTGAAGTTTTTTGTGTGAAAAACCACAAAGGTCTCAGCCGCAAAGAAGTCTTTGGTTATAGGCTCTGGAAGTCATTGACAAAATGAAAAACTTTAACGTAGAAAAATTTTCTTAGCTTTTCACTTGTGATGGATGAGAATGTAGAGGCAGTCCTGAAGTTTAACGTCGCGAAACATACGAATTCAATGGCTATTGAAAACGAGGTCTGTAGAACTTTTAGCTCGGGGTACCAATTGTAGTATTATTGGTCGGCAGATCAGAATTTCCGGCTGCAGTTGTTCTTTATTTGGGGTCATCAATTGTAGGGAAGTACCGTGTGATGACCAAGAGAAAGTCCTGCAGCTGTGGAATAAGCTGATGCGAGTGATTGTGTGCATTCTCTATCTGTGACGAGCATGTTGACGGCTCGTGTTCTATTATCGGTTGGTAGTTCAGATTTTCGGCTGCAGTCGTTCTTTATTCGGGGTCACCAATTGTAGGGATTCTCCGGGCTGCGTTTGTTCTTGAGTCGGGGTCACCAATTGTAGGTAAGTACCGGGTTGCGTTTGTTCTTGAGTCGGGGTCGCCAATTGTAGGAATTCTCCGGGCTGCGTTTGTTCTTGAGTCGGGTAGCTGTTCGAAATGCCGTATTTACTTATGTCAGCGGCGGCTCGTGTAGTATTATCGGTCGGCAGATCAGAATCCTCGGCTGCGGTTATTCTTGAGTCGGGGTCACCAATTGTAGGAATTCTCCGGGCTGCGTTTGTTCTTGAGTCGGGGTCACCAATTGTAGGAAAGTGGTTATACACCATTAGGTGTACACCGCTTCCGTACATTAAATTTCTTGAAGAAACAACGGAACGCAGATTCTGAACTATCAACACAACAATATTTATTTACAGAGGAAATAGGCAGCACTTCGCCCTTTGGTTGCTGAGACGCCGTCAATGATGTTGGATGGTTATTTGTCTAGCTCCAGAGTTGGAATGTTGGAAAGAGCTGTCTCCAGAGTTGGAATGTTGGAGAGGGACTGCTTGTACGTCTGGGCTCTTCGTCGGCCGGCGAGAAAAGAGAATGAAAAAAGGGCGCGAAGCTTGGATGTCGAATGACCACGCATGCGCACGAGACTCTTCCTGTATTCCTTCCGGAACTAGTCCCTGCGCATGCGTGGATAAGCTTTCCGGAATGTCTGCTATTAAGGCGTCACTACAAGCTCAATCCCGAACAATGGTCGACCACCTTACTTAAAGAAGGCTGTTAATGCCTAATTCAGTGAATTTGACATTAAAGAAGCTGTTCGCTTTCTGTCCTCCCTCGTCCCATGGACCACAGACTCCCTCAACCAACTGAAGGAGAAACATCCTCCGGCCCCTCCAAACGATCACCCACACTGGCCCGACCCACCAAGTTTTCTACAACCCGTCTTCACCCCTGACAATTTCAGGAGGGCAACTGCCTCTTTTCCAGCGGGTTCTGGCACTGGGATCGATGGCTTACGATCTCAGCATCTCAAGGATGGTATCTCCCTGCTAGCTGGTGATACTGGGCTCGAACTCTTGGAGAACCTAACACAGTTCATAAACTTGCTCTCGTCTGAGAGTGTCCTTGCCTACATTCGTCCCCTGTTCTTTGGGGACAAACTATTTGGTCTTACCAAGCCCAACGGTGACATCTGCCCCATAGCAGTTGGCTGTGCTCTGCGACGGCTCACAGCAAAAGTGTGCCTGTCCTCAGCTTCCAGCTGCCTGTCCGAGGAATTTTCCCCTATTCAGCTTTAACCAACTTACCCTCTGAGTCCCCAAAGGTCATCCTCAAACTAGACCCTAAGAATACTTTTAACTCCATCAGTCGAGACGTCATCCTCCGCACAGTAAGGGAGAATTCCCCACCAGTTTATCACTTTGCTTGGCAAGCTTATCGGGAGCCCTCCTATCTCGCGTTTAGTGACCACCTCATCTCATCTGCCTCTGGAGTCCAGCAGGGTGACCTACTTGGTCCTACCCAATTCGCATTGAGTATTGATGATGTTACCAAGATAGGAGCCGACCTAGACCTAAATGTCTTGGTAACTCAATGATGCTTATTTGGGAGACCCTCCTGACAAGTTGCTTGCGAGGACGATGATCAAGGAACTTGTTCGTAGAGCTCTTAGCTTTAACAGCTCCAAATGCGAGCTCTGGCTCCTCAACTACCCATCTTCGCATGAGCAGACTATTAAACTATTTGTTGACTCCCTCCTCTCAATTGCGATTCCTCCTTCATCAGCGTGGTACACATTTGGATCCCCAATTACTGACCTAGCTTTCGAGTCCATCTTTAGATCCAAAATAGCTAACCTCAAACAACTTTTTAAAAGCCAAGGGTTTTTTTTATACTTAAGAATTACTTGTCAGTTCCTAAGCTATTGTATTTTCTGAGAGTTAGTCCCTTTTACAGATTCCTGTCGTCCCTTCAATACTTTGACCAGGGCCTGATTAAGACCCATTGAGGACCTAAGCACTTAAAAGATTTTGGTACCCCCATAAAATATTATGTAATTCAAAATATAAACAATAACAAACCATAAAATAAATTTTCATTTTTCAAAACGAAACAAAAAAAAAAATACTAAGAGGGGAAAATAATGTTTAATTTTGTATACTTCCACTTTATTTATATTAGAAAATTTTTCTCTTACTTTTTTGAACTGCAAAATCTTTGATCAGATGCTCAAAATTAATCTTAGGTAACACATCTGCATCTATACTTAGTAGCGATAAAAGTATCCCGAATATTATTTTAGCAAGTTTAAAGTGGATTTCTTTTGTGCCGTAAACCATTTAACATTTCTGTGGTGCCCCCTCCTTCCTTCGATGCCCGAAGTACGTACTTATTTTGCTTAATGATAAATCCAACGCTGACTTTGACAACCTAATCTTCAGGAAATTCGAATGCTTGGTCAATATCAAACACTCTCCAGACTCCCGTGACCAAGCTGCTTTGCCCAAACGGTTTGGTGGTCTAGGTCTGCGCAAGTGCTCGTCTTTATCTCTTCCCTATTTTCTTTCCTCGATTCACGTTTGCTCCCCTTTGGCAGGCAAAGTACCGGGACCTGACAGTGAACTATCCCTACCAACCTGTGGCTTTTGAGACGTTTGGAGGGACTGGGCTACTAACCGTGAAGTTCTTGTCAACGTTGGCAGTTCGACTCACCGAGTTGTCAGGCGATGCCCTTGAGTGTGCTTGGCTTTCGCAACACCTTAGCCTCGCCGTCGCCTTTGGTTACGCTGCGTGCGTGCTGGTTCCGTTGAACCGTATGGTGTGCAACCAGATGATGTGATAAATAAAATTCCCTACCAATGGTTTCAATATAGTGTTTATAGAAAGATTTCGAAGAATTAGATGAAAGTTCTCCGGTAATTTTCTTTCATGTAAATAAATGTTTATGTTAATTTTAAAAAAATCTGTTGTTAGTTCTGACGTTAATATACCAATTATTTATTATCTTAAGCTGATCGACCATTTTAATTCCATTTTCTCCATCAAAATTTTATTCAAGAAAATCAAACGATTCAATTTTTGGTAATTATTTTTAGAAGATGTATGATGACAATGATGATAATAATAACAACCTCCTTTGTGAACAATTTTATATTCATTTTTTGAGAAATATTGTAAAAACTTGGTTTTGAAATGTTTGTAATATAATGTAATAAACAATTAAAAAAATGGAGTCTACACCATCTGAAAGATATTTATAGAACTTATCAAAAAAATATCAACTTTTCTAAAATTGCGAGGAAGCAAAGTCAGTGAATGGGGCACACTTGTATAGGGATGCCATTTCTTGTTCATTTTATTTTCTTTTTTGCGTATATTTTGCTTCTTGCGTTGTTCAAATTGCGATAGACAAGTAAAACGTATAAATGAACTGTTTAACCCAAGTTCGCTGGCTGCCAAATGCAGTGATATTAAATACAGTTTGATTAAGTGAAAGTGAACTCCTATTCTATTTTTGTTTTCTGTATTCTTTCACTTGTTTCAGTCACTGGACTACGGCCATGCTGGAGCACCACCTTGAAGAATTTGGTTTAAAAGATCGATCGTAGTATTTATTTTTAAGTCTGGTACTTAATCCATCGGTCTCTTTTGCTGGACACTAACTTACATAAACCAATACCAGTTGTCAAGCGATGGTGGGGCGGTAATCACAAAAATGCGCGCGCGCACACACTCGTATATACAACGGGTTTCCATGTAATTTCACTCCCAGGCCATTAATCGGTTCGGGGCTATAGTGTTAAGAGACAGTTGCCTAGGGTGCCGCACAATTGAATTGAACCCAAAATTACAAGGTCGCGAATCGAACTTCTTAACCACACTGCCCATCGCAAATTTGTTTTGTAGATTCTGACTCTGGATATTCGCAGTATAAATATCTATAGAAAGTGTATTAGAAAAGTTGGAGTTGGTAGGGTTAGTATTTTGAGAAAAATAATAATAAACGAAGTTAAACGAGTAAGTACCATATTTCCCTCGTTACTTATTTTGTCCTCATTTTAATTTCAGTTTTCAGGTAATTATGTATGTACATAACAGGCGGAAAGATCGCTATTTATAACGTCTGGTCTAGTTATCCATGTAGATATTATTTGCTTATTCTATAATCTAAATGCACATGATATTTGTATATTTTGCAGCTGTGCATACAAACTCATCCGAGATCGAGTTCGGTTTTTACTCTTTCGATGAGAGAAATACTATCAAAATTACTGAGACGTATGCGATCGATATTATACTCTGTAGTCTACCATGAAAAAAAAAAAAAAAAGATTTACCATTTTTATTTTCTCAATACTTACTCAAGACTGTTAATGTAATTGATATAAGTAGCGAAATCTGTGATCCGCTTCCTTTTTGTGCAGCTACTTCAATTCTCACGTTGGTAATGCATTTCAGAACTCAATACGAAAGTCACAATCTAATTCTTCCCGCCCCCCACAAAAGTTTTTAATTTTGTATAATTCTACAGACCTTAATCATCAACACGTAGAAAGTGAAGACGCAGGCGTGGCTATATGGTAAGAAGCTTGCTTTCCAAACTCATGGTTCCGAGTTCAGTCCCACTGCCTGACACCTTGGGCGAGCGTCTTCTATTATAGTATCAGACCTACTAAAGCCTTGTGAGTGGAATTGGTAGATGGTAACTGAAAGAAGTTCGTCGTGTGTTTGTGTATATATTAATATATATGCGTGTGTATCTGTGTTTGTTCCCCACCCCCCGCATGGCAACTGGTGCCGGTGTATTTACGTCCTCTTTGCAGTTCGGCAAAAACACCGACAGAGTTATTCGATTAAACTTTCCTCAAGGTGGGACCCCAGCATGGCCGCAGTCTAATAATGACTGAAACACATAAAAAAAAAAATTCCTGAACGTCAACTTTGTGTTTTTTTTTCGAATTGCATACTTCCAGTAAAACTTTCATTATTGAATCAAAAAATTTCTTAAACTCGATTAATCATTCCTTCCAATTTCATATAGATGATGAACGGTATAAATTATGATAATGCCATTGAATTACTTTTGGAACGCCGTGTCATGTCTAGAACTGCGTATTTAATATTGCATACGTGATGAGGTGATAGTAATGTAAATAAAACAATTCATGTTACTATGGAAATTTGAAAGTGACCTTCAGTGAAGGACATGTAAGAGTTATTCAATTGTGTGTGCTATATAAATGGTATCAATGTTTCTGAAATATCGTATCATGGATGTTGCTCCTATCACATTCATGAGAGGTG
Source organism: Octopus bimaculoides (assembly GCF_046866305.1). NCBI lineage: Eukaryota > Metazoa > Mollusca > Cephalopoda > Octopoda > Octopodidae > Octopus > Octopus bimaculoides. Next base: position 64,173,163 of record NC_142934.1, on the reverse strand, counting down.
AAGAAGGGAGTGAATAAAGTATAGTTAAACGAGAGTCCTAAATATATATTACTCTTTTTACTTGTTTCAATCATTTGACTGTGGCCATGCTGGAGCACCGCCTTTAGTCGAGCAAATCGACTTCAGGACTTATTCTTTGTAAGCCTGGTACTTATTCTATCGATCTCTTTGCCGAACCACTAAGTTACAGGGACGTAAACACACCAGCATCAGTTGTCAAGCGATGTTTGAGGGGGGGGGGGACAAACACAGACACACAAACAGATACACACACATACACATATATATATACATATATACGACGGGCTTCTTTCAGTTTCCGTCTACCAAATCCACTCACAAAGCTTTGGTCGGTCCGAGGCTATACTAGAAGACACTTGCCCAAAGTGCCATGCAGTGGGACTGAACCCGGAACCATGTGGTTGGTAAGCAAGCTACTTACCACATAGCCACTATATATATATATATATATATATATATATATATATATATATATATATATATATATATATATATATATATATATATATATATATATATATATATATATATATATATATATATATATATATATATATATATATATATATATATATATATATATATATATATATATATATATATATATATATATATATATATATATATATATATATATATATATATATATATATATATATATTTAAAGAAAGTATTAAAGAACAAAAGTATCAAATAACAAAACTATTATTGCCTCCTTATGCTTTTCAAAGTATTTTTCCTGTTTGTAAATAATCTAAAAAAAGAAAAAGATCACTCCCTACATATTGATATTTTAGTACCCTTCACAACAGAAGTTATTAAGAGGAAGAAAATCTGTTAAGCCTCCTATTTATATAAGACTGTTCTCTATCCTGCCACTTTCATATTTTAATTACTCATTACTCTGAATTGTCAACCAATTTCAAAATTTGTTATCTTGAGTTGTCTCCCTTGTTTTATTCGGTTGACATAATCATCGTTCAACAATGTTTACCTCTCCTAAGGCGGCAAACTGGCGGAAACGTTAGCACGCCGGGCGAAATGCTCAGTGGCATTTCGTCTGTCTTTACGTTCTGAGTTCAAATTCCGCCGAGGTCGACTTTGCCTTTCATCCTTTCGGGGTCGATAAATTAAGTACCAGTTGCGTACTGGGGTCGATTTAATCGACTGGCCCCCTTCCCAAAAATTTCGGGCCGTGTGCCTAGAGTCTCCACAATGCAGGTACAATCTTGAGTAATTTAAAATATTCTACTTCATTATCCAGTTACAAACCCTAACTATAAGGTGTTAGCCTGATCCTAACCTCATCATGCCTTTGATTTGGAATGATTAAAACACAAATCTTGCACACTTTACAACAGGGATGGATTTTATAAGAATCATTCTATTTACAAACATGATTGAAGGCTATAATGTGATAGTTCTAAGCACTGATAATCTTTGAACTGCTCCAAAGCATTTGATAGTGTCATTCTCTCTTTTCTGATGTACGGATAAGGATATAGTGCCATTTATTAGCATTTCTTAAAGCTTTATCAACAGGCGGGGTTATATTTAAGAAGATTGGCTATTGTCCATGCATGCAAGTCACACCTCTTTATCCTGCCTGTGTCCATTCCAGGGAAATACTTGTAACTTGGGCCAATACAGCTTTCACTAGTGTTGCTGCAGTCTTTTCTGTCAGAGTGCAAAGAACTGCAGCAGATACCACAAGACATCTTGCCTAAATCTCTCACATTTCTGCCAGTCCACTGCTCTGGATTGGTATTTTTAAAAATTGAGTACAAAAAGATGAAATATGAAGTTAACCTAGGCAGGATTGGAACTCTGAGCACAGACAATTCAAACAAGTACTAATGCTCTAATAGCTCTGCTAATTCAATATCTCTGTTTGAAATACATTTGGTACTTCACAAAATGTGGAGGTGCAATGGCCCGGTGGTTAGGGCAGCGGACTCACAGTCATAGGATCGCGGTTTCGATTCCCAGACCGGGCGTTGTGAGTGTTTATTGAGCGAAAACATTTAAAGTTCCACGAGGCTCCGGCAGGGGATGGTGGTGACCCCTGCTGTACTCTTTCACCACAACTTTCTCTCACTCTTACTTCCTGTTTCTGTTGTGCCTGTAATTCAAAGGGCCAGCCTTGTCACATTGTGTCACGCTGAATATCCCCGAGAACTACGTTAAGGGTACACATGTCTGTGGAGTGCTCAGCCACTTGCACGTTAATTTGACGAGCAGGCTGTTCCGTTGATCGGATCAACTGGAACCCTCGACGTCGTAAGCGACGGAGTGCCAACAACAACAACAACTTCACAAAATTTTTTTTTTTTCTGCAATTTTGGCTGTGTCAAGCTCAGGCCACCGCAACTGTACCATCCTTTTGTCTATTCGTTATAATTAACTTTGTTTCATAAAGGACACAGCTTAGAATATCCTTACATTTTCATGTTTTATGGCTTCACTAAATTTTGCATCGTATACGTAATGAAATAATGGTAATGCAGAAATAATCCATTGCAATCACCTGATGACATTGTCAAGCCATTATAATAGCTTCAAATATGTTGCCAATTTTTTAGCAGGAGAAGTCAATAATGGTGAATTTGTATTGTTTCTTGTAACAATTATATAAGATTTCCATAGTTTACTCACTCTATTATTTAATTGTTGCATATTATTGTTCCATGTTAGGCTTGTGCCAAAATTTGAAACCAATATATACCCTCCCTTGCAGTATATTCTTTTATTGTTGCAATATATTATCTAGTTTTTTGTTCTTTTACTTGCTCTGTCCCTATAACATAACTTCTTAATACCCCCCTCTCTCCACCTGTTTTCACACACTGCATTCTCCTCCCCTCCATCTCCCACACCCTTTTTGAACTTTTGTGAACTTTCTTACCCACACACCCTATCCACTCCTCTGTAAACATCTTTGTGACTTGAGAGTACACCTCGACACATCTGCTTCACCATCTTTCTCCCTCTCTCCTCTCTCTCTCTCTCTTTCCAACTGGAGTGGCCATGTGTCTCCTCTCCTACAAGACACTTCATTCTGTTCTTATATTCATACTCATCATCTAGCACAAAGTCATCTCCCTCATTACTACTCCCCTTGCTCAGTTGAGGGGTCTTTTCTTGCAAGTTACTTAGGTGAAATCACTGGTGCTGGTGCCACATAAAAAGCACCCAGTACACTCTTTAAAGTGGTTGGCATTAGAAGGGCATCCAACTGTAGAAGCCATACCAAAGCTGACAGTAGAGCTTTACACAGAGATCTGACTTACCAGCTCCTGCTAAACTATCCATTGTATAGAAAAAAGCAGAAGAAACAGAGAGAAACAAGTTTGGCTGTGGGCCAGTATTTGGTGAGTGTTGGTGCAGGTGTATTCAGCAGTTTTCTTCAGTGTCTTTTAGTGCATGTGTGTGTATTTGTGTATGTGCATGCATTCTCTCTCTCTCTCCTCTGTATGTTGCTTAGCACCAATTTGGTTCTGATCAAGCAGTCATACTACAATTAAAAACATTTAAACCAAGACCATCCTACCTTTTCTCTCCCTCTCTTTTAGGTATAGTGTATCCAAGACTATACTATCCAGTGTATCAGTTTTGTTTAGGATAGTAGAATGTGTGATTCGAGTGAGATATGGCTATTCTTTCTAGCAGGCTAAGTAACAATGTAGAGGCTTGGTTATTGACCTATTCTCTCACGTGTTTTATACTACTGTAAACAAATGTCCTTCATAATGGGATTACTGATTGCTCAGTATTTTTACTAATGGTCTCATACCTTCTGGGTATTCACACCAGCCAACCAGTTTTTCTATAATTTTCTTATTTGTTTATGGCAGGGTCTTTTTTTTAAGATAGTTTTCAATTGACATGCTAAGCAGGTTAATGTCATACTATTTATAAAAAAGAAAAAAAAAACATTAAAAGTATTAGGTTTTGTTGACACCCTTTCTTTCTCCACAATCGCAGCTACCTAGATACACCTGTATAACAAGCCAAAGCCTCAATGTGGTACAAATAATATCCTAATTTCCCTCAAGTTTAAGTTGGTAATAGTGTCACCAAAAAATCATCTTAGAAAATAAAGAACCTATACGTTATGGATAAAGATCTCAGCTAGGATGGGTGTGGCTGAAAAGATTTTGATCTTAACCCTCACTGGAGTTTAGGATATTTTTCTTGTTTAGAAATTCATACTTGATGATACAGATTGTCTCTTTTGTATGTATATTTTCTTTTTCCATATTTTATCTTTTGTTTATTCTTTTCTGACTTTTTTTTTAGTTTATAAAAATATGCAAATGTGCTGCTTTTATTACTGATGTTGTGAAAAGTGTACATACATATACATATATGTCCATGCACACACACACGTCACTTTTTATTATATACAGGATATGCAGTATTGCTTGGTACAAATTCAAAATTGTGACTCATTTAAGCAGATTTTTTTTCCTAATGTAATGTACTGACACTTTGATATCTCCCTGTTGGTATGAGCCAACACTGTATCTGCCTTAACCAAAACTCATTGCATATGATAGGCTATGTGTGGGATGCTGACGGTACAGGAGTGGCTGTGTGGTAAGTAACTTGCTTACCAACCACATGGTTCTGGGTTCAGTCCCACTGCGTGGAACCTTGGACAAGTGTCTTCTACTATAGCTTCAGGCCGACCAAAGCCTTGTGAGTGGATTTGGTTGATGGAAACTGAAAGAAGCCTGTCGTATATATGTATATATATATATATATATATATATATATCTGTGTGTGTGTGTTTGTGTGTGTGTTTGTGTGTCTGTGTTTGTTCCCCCAACATTGCTTGACAACCGATGCTGGTGTGAAGTTCTCATAACTTAGTGGTTTGGCAAAAGAGACCGATAGAATAAGTATTAGGCTTACAAAGAATAAGTCCTGGCGTCAATTTGTTTGACTAAAAGGTGGTGCTCCAGCATGGCCGCAGTCAAATGACTGAAACAAGTAAAAGAGATAAAAGAGAATTATTGATGAAACGAAAAGGGAAAATAGAAAAACAAAACTCTGGTTTGTCTTAGGTAAAAATGCTCTCATGTAACTCTAGATCATCTCTGAACAAATAAACTTTTAATGTGCTGGCAGCCAGCTGAATGACTGGTATGAGTTAGCAATCTGCTTTTTAAATAATACTTCTGGGTAAGGAACCAGCATTGTTTGACTGGCATTTCAATGTGCCACCTGTTGTGATGTAAAAGAAATAAAAGTTGTCAAAGAATTGCATATGGTACATATGATTTATAGCCTTCAAACTTGTTTAGATTTGGGTCACATTGGAAAACTTGATTTGAAAATTTGATTGTTTGATGAGAAGTCAATTTCAGAGTTGGGGGTGACACCCCAACGTCCTCAAAATTACTTGTACCATTCAATAAAATACTTTTTAGCCATGTATTTTTTATGTACTATTCTACATTAGTGAAATCTGGCCTGTGAATTCAACTACTTTACTAAAAATGATTTTGTTCTCAGCCAGAAAAATTTTTTTTCTGAATGAACCAGCTGCCTTAAATGCTCAGATGGTGAGTGTTTACTGGTTGTGGAGCTTCATGGCTTAGTGGTTAGGGTGTTGGACTCATGATTGTAAGATTAGTTTCGATTCCTGGACCAGGCAATGCATTGTATTCTTGAGCAAAACACTTCATTTCATGTTGCTTCAGTCCACTCAGCTGGTAAAAATGAGTAATCTTTCAATGGACTGGTGTCCAATCCAGGTGAGGGAATATATATGCCATGAAACTGAGAAACTGGCCCTTATAAGTTGGTATGACTCAAGAAGATAACTTTTCTTTTTTTACTGGTTTAGTACTTTGGTCAATTGTAATGTCAGAGTGGTGACATAGAAACCTAATCAATTATCTAGTATTCAAGTGCCACTCAGTATTGCATGTCTGTAACCTAGGACAGATTAATAGCAGTGATTAATAATATATTTTATTTTGATTGAGTCAGTCTCTTGCTACTCTGAGATTTGCCTGTGGGTGCTGTAATTAGCCTGAAGAACTTGTGCATCCCACAGGCAAAACTCAGAAACTAACAGGAAACTGGCTTGACCAAAATACACCTATACTACAAACACATCATGAGAACCTCTGGAGAAGAAGAGTGTGTGTCAACAAATTTGGATAATACCTCAACCTACAGTTCATTTCCTTTTTTTTTTTTTTTTTTTTTTTTTTGACCAAATGACTAATGGTAGATTCATTTTAATGATTGGAAACTTTCCCTGGTTGAAACCCTGGTTACACCCATATGTGATATGATAGGTAATGTGATTTCTCCCTAAGGACCAAAATCCGTCTTTTCCACACCAACTTTTGTGGAAGAAGTAACCCATGCAGTGGAGAATCCAGTGTAGCACTCAATAGAAAACGTGGGTGAAACAAATTGTGGAGACCTGAAGTCATAGTGTTTTGACCTCAAGCATACTAAGCCAGTGCCATGGATCGGAAAGTATGGAATAACACCATCACCAGAGAACATCCACAGTAGCATATTGGTTGAGAAGACAGTTTCACCCCCTAATCACCAGCTAGAATTAAAGAGGAAGGGGGAAAAAGTGATCACACAGGAAAGTAAGAGTCATGGTTTGAGTCCAGTCAGTCTGTAGCTCAATAGTCATTTAAAAAAATGTTTTTTAATCATCAATCTTTTTTTCTCTAATAAAAAAAAAATCAAAAACAAAAGAACACTGGATACCACATCCTTACTTGCACTGTATTTACTATGTTAATGCCTTTGGGAAAAGGATAGGTATAGCTTCCTAATAAAGTCTCCTAAATATATTTTCATAACCTTTTAATAAAAATTCTTCTTAATATTGTTGTATTTGGGGATGGTCATGTTGCCAATTTAGCCAATGAAAACACATGCGCTTTTATTCGGTGTTCGCTTGCTTCAGCTTTATTTCATATTAATTATATTTTGGCCAGAGTTCTTTTGTTACATTTCTGTGACCTCATCAGTGGTCCTTTGCTTTCTTCTTTCTTTTTTGTGTCTCTCTTTCCTAATGATCTGCACTTTTGTATTCCTGTTGTATATGTCTTTATTTGAACATGCGTATATCCCTATGTGTCTATGTTTGGTAAGTGTGTGTATGGGAATATGTATGGTACCTGCATTATCAGTATCCCCTGTTTATTCACATTCGTTTTATTTTATTTTATTTATTTGTTTTTATCTACTTAGTTTTTCTTTTTTTTTATATTAATTTATTGTATTTTGCTTATGTATCTAATTACTTAATTCCATTTATTAATACAATAAGATAGATAGATAAATGGAATTAAGTAATTAAATACATAAACAAAATACAATAAATTAATACAAAAAAGAAAAAGTAAGTAGATAAAAACAAATAAATATAATAAAATGAACAGGGGATACTGATAATGTGGGTACTATATACATTCCCACACACACAGAGATATATGCATGCACTAATAAAGACACATACAACAGGGAAACAAAACTGCAGATCGTTAGGAAGGAGAGACACAAAAAAGAAAGAAGAAAGTAAAGGACCATGGCGCAAGAGTGGCTGTGTGGTAATTAGCTTGCTTACCAACCACATGGTTCTGGGTTCAGTCCTACTGCATGGCACCTTGAGCAAGTGTTTTCTACTATAGCCTCGGGCCGACCAAAGCCTTGTGAGTGGATTTGGTAGACGGAAACTGAAAGAAGTCCATCGTATATATGTAGATATATATGTGTATGTGTGTGTGTATATGTTTGTGTGTCTGTGTTTGTCCCCCAACATCGCTTGACAACCGATGCTGGTGTGTTTACGTCCCCGTAACTTAGCGGTTCGGCAAAAGAGACCAATAGAATAAGTACTAGGCTTACAAAGAATAAGTCCTGGGGTTGATTTGTTGGACTAAAGGCGGTGCTCCAGCATGGCTGCAGTCAAATGACTGAAACAAGTAAAAGAGTAAAAGAGACCACTGTTGAGGTCACAGAAGTGTGATGAAAGAACTCTGGCCGAAATATAATTGATATGAAATAAAGCTGAAGCAAGGTGAACACCAAATATATAGTGCATGTGTTTTCATTGGCTACATTGGCAACATGACCATCCCCAAATACAATGATATTTGTTTCAACACACGACTTCAGATCAAGAACCTTGCAAAATGAATACATATTCTTAATATATTTTCTTTTAATTTTCAGGATTTCTGCTTTTTTTAGACAACTGAAAGATGCTGAAACGTGTGCTTATCGTTTTTGCTCATGAAGAGCCAAAATCTTTGAATGCAACTTTGAAGAATTATGCAGTCAAGGTCTTTAAGGACAAGGGCTATGAAATTAAAGAATCCGATCTTTATGCCCAAAAGTTTGATCCCGTTATAAG
>NC_142934.1:64100684-64164241 GCF_046866305.1 Octopus bimaculoides | reverse complement strand
ATATATATATATATATATATGCATATATATATATATTATATATATGCATATATATATATTATATATATATGCATATATATATATATATATATATATGCATATATATATATATATAATATATATGCATATATATATATATATATATATATATGCATATATATATATATATATATATGCATATATATATATATATATATATGCATATATATATATATATATATATATATATATATATATATATATATATATATATATATATGCATATATGCATATATATATATATATGCATATATATATATATATATATATATATATATATATATGCATATATGCATATATATATATATATGCATATATATATATATATATATATATATATATATATATATATATATATGCATATATATATATATATATATGCATATATGCATATATATATATATATGCATATATATATATATATAATATATATATATATGCATATATGCATATATATATATATATGCATATATATATATATATATATATATATATATATATATATATATATATATATATATATATATATATATATATATATATATATATATATATATATATGCATATATGCATATATATATATATATATATATATATATATATTATTAATATTATTATATATATATAAACGTGTGTGTTTATGTATGTGTGCCATTAGTGGCAACACTCCATTCTCTACTTCCTCCTTCCATGGTTTAGAATACCCTCCTTAATCCATCTCACTCCTGGTGCCTCCTTTCAAGGTATACTGATAACAGTTTAGACTGTTCCTCAGTGTCCGGGTTTCTCCTTTCCAGTGCTACTCAACTGTCCACTGCTGACCGTTGAACACTGCCTGAAAATCTTTATCCTCAATGGTGTAAGCAGCAGTCTTGCCCACTGGGCTCTGCCCCCTCTCTCATTGCAGACTCACAGTGCATGTTGCCCTAGCACCGCCAAATGAAACCATGTCTCTACTGACACCAACGCCACCACGGTGGTTGATCACGTCCATGCTCATCACCACATCAAAACCCAACCCTACCACATGGTTGATCACAATTGCCTGCAGCCTCAGTGTTGTGTCCCACACTGCCCTCTCCACTTCGCTGCTTTTCTTACATCTAATTTCACTGCTGTCAGCAGCCCTAACACTACTTGTCCCCTTCCACTTTTTTGTCACCCTTGGGGGTCATGAGAGATGTACAGCTCATATCCATGGGGATATGAATGCTTTTTCTACAATCAGAACTTCGACTATGAGCAGTGACTGCATGAGAGCCACTATTTGCTTGCAGGGGAAGTTTGAGAGGCAGCAACTTCCCCGTTGCCTTTTCTCTGTCTGCCAGCACTAGTAGCAAATGGATTTGGCCTTTGTCTCTGCACAGTTCCTTGCCATGTGTTGTCCCTGGCACTTCAAACACCAGCCCATAAATGGTTGCTGTCACTCTGCGGCAGATTTACTCTCCTCATTTTTCATCAATCGTCACATGACATCATGGACTTCTATGACTGTCATTGCCACTGCATTCTGCCCAGTGTTTTGTGTCAACAAGCAGGGTTGAGTGACAAGTTCACTCATCACCAATTTCTTGCTGCCTGGCAGTTGTTGCAGCTGCATCGATATGTCACCAGGGAAACTATTTACAAAAGCCAGCTGTGCCACCTCTTCTAGTCCCTCTCTGGTAAAACCAGAAAGCATGGCCAGTCTCTGAACCTCCACAGCATACACGTTCACCTGTTCCCCTGTTCACCTGACCTCTGACCTTTCCTGGCTTGGCAAATGCAGCATATGATCCTTCCGTAAAGGCTTCCTTTACATGCTGCTCAGTCTTCTCTGTATCCAGTTGGTCCATTTTATCCAGTTCAAGGTGCAGCGCTGAAGTGTTTCCCTCCAGATACTGAGTCATGAGACCTGCTACCTCTTCAATGCTTTGCAGTCTGGCTATGACCTTGATCTTACAAATCCAGGCGATCACATATCCCTCACTACAGAAAGGTCTGATGGCATTGCTGCTGATCCTTATTTTCACTGCCATCTCATGGAAGGGGACAACAACAACAAAGAAAAAAATATATATATTTATATGTATATACGAATGCTGAAATAGCTTGTAGTATAAGGGAACTGTAATGTAAGGAACAAAATAAGGTTTACCTACTTCCAGAGCCGGATTTATAGGGGGCTGAAGAGGGCAATTGCCCAAGGCATCCACAGATATAGAGCCTTTCTACTATGAAGTACTCAATATAGGGAAACCCCACCTCTCTACAATCTTGCATGCAGAGTCTCTCTTTCAATAAACAAGCATATCGTAAAAAATATAATGGATCCTCTTTTTTGATAAATAACCAGCTTTAACTACATCAGTGACTTCAGTTCATTCTCAAGCAGCCACAATTCCCATGGGAATTACTTAGTTCCTTTTGGGACATTGACAGAAAACAATAAAGCACTCTAAAAAATGTGTGTGTGCATGCACACGCATGAGAGAGAGTATGGATGTATATAAAAATAGATAAGGAGATTGATTGAAAGAAGTTTTATATTGTCTCTAGTGCAGATTCCTTTTTTCAATGCATAACTGAACACAGTGACCTTAGATTGACCACTGGCTATTAAAAACACACACACATATACACACAAAGATATATACACACATACATTGCCATTGTAAACTTCATTATTTCACTGAGGCATTGAAAACTGGTCTTATTTTATGAAAGAGCAAGTAAGTAATATGTTCCAAAATTTAAATTTTGAATTTAGTTTTAATTATAGAATTATTTCTCTCAACAGCTCAAAGCATTTTTTTTCTCAGCTTTAGAGTTATTGCTTTTGTGTTCACATGTTTTCATTAAACTGAAGCTTTTTCTTTCTTTCTTTTTTCACTATTTTTTGTTATTTTGTCAAATACTTAAAATAACTACCAGGAAGTGAGGCTGAATTGGTAACTGGGGCAAAATGAGTTATTACCAATTTCTTGTTGTGTATCAAGAAGAGAACCAGGTGGAATTCTACTTTAAGTACTCCATATAACACCTCATAACTTTTTCTAGTTTTTCGAATTTTTAGGAAATTTTTGCGAATTTGTATTCTAGACATGAGAATTCATATGACTGAAAAAACAAAAAAAAATGTTTTTCGTGGTCTGATTTAAGGACTATTTAGCACATCTCATGACCACCTGATACCCTCCTTGTTTCTTTGTCACTCTGATGTATTGATGTTTTTTAATATATTTCTTCCCATAAACACATTTAGTGAGATTGAAGTCAAAATTTGGGACCGTCTGTAATAAAAAAAAAAAAATTTGAAAAATTCAAAAATGATTTGTCATAGTTGTATGAATCCTTGAGTGTTCTGAAAAGTTATGAGTGGGATATATGGGGTGCTTAAACCATAATTCTGCAGAGGGCCACTCCAGCAGATCATGAAGAAGCTATAGAGAATATTTTATGCTGAGTTTTTTTATTTAGTCAAGTTTCGTTAATTTCATATTATGCCATTTTCCCATGATTCCCTTTCATTTGACCTAGATATTGATGTGTATGAGTCTTTTTCAAATGTAATTCTGGAGAATTGAAGGGGCAAATTTAGCTTATCTTTTCTTACTCATTTTGACCCATCTAAATTTGTATTTTATATACTCAAAGAGAATGGAGGTAATTTTCTGAAATAGTGTTCTGAATATGTTATCATGTTTTTAATGCATTTAGAAACGGTCATTTGCTTAGCTGATGTAATTTTTCTTAGATACTGAACATTTATATAAACACTTTTTTCTCAAATTCAAAAATGCAGTAAGTGTTACTCATTGTGCCCCACCACACCTTCCTGGAATCAGGAAAAACAGACTTACGGAATATTATTTATTATTACAGCTGGGTTATTTATTATTATAGCAACAAAGTCTACCTGTCACACTTCTCAGTTTATCATCACTGCTTGAAGGTCCTGGATATATTCAAGGCCAGTGTCTGCAATCAAGTTGTCAATGTGTGACATTGTTTTCCTCTGCTTATATCACCATGAAGAGGGTTCCACAAGACTAATTTGGATGCTCCCATCTTAGGATGGTGCATGCCATGATCAGATAGTTATAGTCGTCTTTGTGGTGATCTTGCTAACCTTCAGCAGGTTTCCATAAAGGCAATTCATTTGTCATATGTTGCTGCCATTTCACATTTAGAACCGTTTGTAGCATCCTTGTGTAGCATCCATTTAGCCCATTTGATGATTTCTTTGTCAGTGTCCATATTTCATTGCCATATAATAGCACTGATTCAACAGCTGCAATGAACAGCTTTATGTTGATTTGGGCAGTTTGGTGTTCCAGACTTTCTTTAGTTCGTGACAGACTGTTCACACTTGTATCTTCCTAATCTTCATGTCTGCTTCCAGACTGCACACCCAACCACCTAGGTACTTGAAGTCTTCTGCAACATTCAATTTGGAACTGCTCAGAACAACCAGCTCAGTATCACTTGATTGGTTGAAAGACATGTATTCCGTTTTCTTGACATTTGTGTGCAGTCCTACCTTCATAGCTGATTCTTCTACTCTGCTGAACAGCTGTTGAACTTGATCTATCAGATATAAGTGATCTGTTAGATAAGAATGCTGTATCATCTGTGAAGTCCAGGCTGATGGTTACTGCTGGCACTCTCCATGATCATTGTTGGTGTATGATGAAACCAAGGTCTTCGTCACTGTTGTCTATTGGATTATACATTGCATAATCCAATACAATTGCTAACAGATATAGTGCAAGTATATCTCCTTGTAGCATCCCAGCTAGTATTTGAAAGAATTCAGAGTGCCAAAAATTGACTGAAAGAGGGAAAAGCTGTTGGCCCTGATGAAATTCCCCCTGAAGTTATCAAGAGGTGTAATCTGGATGAAATAATATTGGATTTTGCGAATAAGTTCTTGCAGAACCATGGAAGTCCAGATCAGTGGTTTGAGATTAACTTGATACCAATCTCAAAGTCAGGAAACCTCAGCAATGAAATCGATTAGAGAAGAATTACATTGTCTGATATCTCGCTCAAAGTCATCAACCGAATGATCTTCAACAAGATTCAACAGGTGCTAAGACCAAATCAAAATGGATTTAGACCAGGGTGAGCCACAACATTCCAAATCTTAACCCTGAGGCATATCATAGGAGTTAAATCAAGACTACTACCTGCCATTATAACCTTTCTTGGACTTCAGCAACAGGTTTGACAACACCCATCATTACAAAATATTGAAGACATTTCAAGCATATGGCATTCCAGAAGAACTAGTTCTTGCTACTGCAAAGACCTACAAGAAGACCAGAACTTGTATGTTGTCATCTGATGGAGAAACGGAATTCTTTTAGAATAGCTGTGGAATTTTGAAAATTTTGCCAGGATTTTCTCTTTTTTTCATGCATTGCAAAACAACGAAAGGAAGCTATTTTAAAACAAAAGTTTTAAAAATCTATGTCTTTTCAATGTTTGTCTCTCCCCTCACACAAACACACTCATCATACCTTTGGAGCAGTAACCACTAAAATGATATAATATTTTTCTTTTTTGTAATTTTTTGTCATTTGATTGTATTCTACATTCTGAAACATTTGTAATTCGTGCTAAAGAAAAAAAGTTTTACCTCTTCTTCCCTCCTTCATTGTACTTTTCACAATGAAGAAAAAGTCAAATACTGCAAGTGGATGTGTTAGAAAAAAATTTGAACTCTGAAAAGTGTATCTATAAAGCAACATTTTCAGTTGTTTATTTAAACTTTTTTCTGTTACATGTGATAGATGGGCTTTGAGATATAAATTTGCTAATTTTCCAAAATTTTAATTCTTGTGCATGAGGGGTCTCACCAAATTTGAAGTGTCCTGGGCCCCCTATGGCTTAAATTCTGTCCTACCTACCTCTCAGTGTCAATTGTCCAGCTGGGTTAAATCTGAGATGTGTCCTACCCATCTGACCTACTGCTAGAACCTATTGCTAATGCCTTTTCTAGCTTGTATGTCTACATGCAATCATCCACTATAGCTGCCCAGGGTGAAAGAGGCCCATGCTAGTCCTACTTCCCTCACTTCCTTGCTCCTTCTTCCTCTTCTGGTAGGGCCCCTCTGCTATTGATGTCATTTGCTGTTTCCTTCTGATTCACCTCATCCCAGTCCCCCATAACTTAGCGGTTAGGCATAAGAGACTGATAAAATAAGTTCTAGGCTTTAAAAAAATAAAATGAGTACTAAGATAGATTTATTCAACTAAAAATTCTTGAAGTCGGTGTCCCAGCATGGCCACAGTCTAATGACTGAAACAAGTAAAAGATGAAAGATTTTGTGAATAGTGGTGTCATTGGTTATAAATTTCCCAAATGGGTTTCTCACTGATTTACTGCAATATCCATAATAAGAATGCTAAGTGAGTGCCCATATACTTGGATTGGAATAAATACCACAAACTATATTTGATGCACTGGTTTATTTATTTTCTCGCCTGTGTGTATATATATCTTTCACACACACACACACACACGCACGTGTGATAAGTATCTGCACAGTTTCTTTTTACTTAAATTTTACACATAAATTTTGGTCAATCTGACTCTGTACTAGACTGAACCTAGAATCACTTAGTTGCGAAGTGAACTTCTTAACCACACAGCCATATTCCTGCCTTGAGTTAAACTATGCATTCCAGACAATTCTCACACTGTATATTCTGTATTATGTGTCATGCATTAAAGATATCATTTCTCTTTGTTTTACAGACTCTTCATCCAACAAGGATCATATTCAATATAGCCATGCAAGTGCAAATGCCTATGCTGCTAAAACATTGCCTCCTTATATTCAAGAAGAACTTAATAAGGTCTCTTGGGCTGACTTCATTTATTTTCAGTTTCCCTTATATTGGTACGCAATGCCTGCAATATTGAAAGGATGGTTTGAAAAGGTATTGATCAGTGGTTTTGCTTATGATCAAAGACAAGGAAAACTTTTGGATAATGGTTTACTCAAGGTAATTCTTCAGTCCTTTAAATATATCATTTTAATTTTTATACTGTTCTCTGGAACTTGATTGTGGCCATGTTGAGCATTTCCATCCCGATTATTGTTAATATTATTAACCTCAATGAGGTGGTGATCTGGCAGAATCATTAGCACATTAGATGAAATGCTTAGTGGTATTTTGCTCGTCACTTTGATCTGAGTTCAAATTCCACTGAGGTCGATTTTTGCCTTTCATCCTTTTGGGGTCAATAAATTAAGTATCAGTTGAGTACTGGGTTCAATGCAATTGATTATCCCCCTCCCAAAAATTTCAGGCCTTGTGCCTATAGAAAAAAGAATATTGTTGACCTCAAGGTGATGAGCTGGCACACCAGGCAAAATGCATAGCAACATTTTGTCCATCCTTACATTCTGAGTTCAAATCCCACTGAGGTCAACTTTGCCTTTCATCCCTTTCGGGGTTGCTCCCCTGAACTTGCTGACCTTGTGCCAAAATTTGAAACCAATATTGTTGACCTCAAGGTAGTGAGCTGGCAGAATTGTTAGTACACTGGACAAAATGGTTAGTAGTATTTCTTCTAGCTTTATGTTCCAAGTTTAAATGCTACCAAGCCTGACTATGCCTTTCATCCTCAGTAAGATAAGTAACATTTGAGTACTGGGGGTCAATGTAATTGGCTAGCCCTTCCCACCAAAAACATTTCAGGCCTTGTGCTGGTGGTGGGGACAAACACAAGCACAAAGACACACGCACACAATATATATATATAATATATGTAGGTATGGGCGTGGCTGTGTGGTAAGAAGCTTGTGGTGAGCTGGCAGAAATGTTAGCACGCTGGGCGAAATGCTTAGCGGTATTTCGTCTGCTGCTACATTCTCAGTTCAAATTCCGCCGAGGTCGACTTTGCCTTTCATCCTTTTGGGGTCGATAAATTAAGTACCAGTTGCGCACTGGGGTCGATGTAATCGACTTAATCCCTTTATCTGTCCTTGTTTGTCCCCTCTATGTTTAGTCCCTTGTGGGCAATAAAGAAATAAGAAGCTTGCTTCCCAACCACATGGTTCCAGGTCTAGTTCCACTGAGTGGCACCTTAGGCAAGTGTCTTCCACTATAGCCTTGGGGTGACCAAAGCCTTATGCATGAATTTGGTAGATGGAAACTGAAAGAAGCTCATTGTATGTATGTGTGTGTGTCTTTGTGTCTGTGTTTGTCCCCCCACCACCATTTGACAACCAGTGTTGTGTTTATATCCCCATAACTTAGCAGGTTGGTAAAGAGACCAACAGAATAAGTACCAGGCTTTAAAAAGAATGTGCTGGAGTTGATTCACTCAACTAAAAATTCTTCAAGGTTGTGCTCCAGCATGGCCTTGTTCTAATGACTGAAACAAGTAAAAAGTAAAAGGTATATTATCGACCTCAATAGGATGCAAATCAAAGACCGGTGTAGGCTATACGATGTCAGTTTGTAAAAGAAGATAACCAAATACTACATTCTAATCATCGACCTGCATCTGTTGCACCTATTTTATTGTTGTGCATTATTGCACTTATTAAACATACACTATGTAGTCTACCAGTTATATCAGTGGCTCTCAACCGGGGTCCAAGTGATCCTTAGGGGCCCATATAAGATTTTCTTGTTAAAAATTATGTGTAATAAATCAGTTATATTTCTACAATTTACCAAATATTTTAATTATATTTTTAATACAATTCCTAATAATATTTCATTATATAAATGTAACAGGATTTTTAAACCCTTTAACATTTAAACTGATCAAATCCAGCCAATATATTCTACTTGTTTTATGCTCAGACTAGCTAGATATGCTAACCCTACTATATCATTCTAAATCTCAAAGCTACAAAATAATGCATGATTAATTAAAAACAATGCGAATGAATAAGAATTACTTCTGATTGAGAAATATGAATGCTAAAGGGTTAAACAACAAATGACTATGAGGATCCTAGATCACCTGGATTGACCAGGTTGTCTGGTGCCGAGTCAGTTCCGCTGGCCACAGCATTTGCTTCATTCCCCTTTTGCTCTCGTCATTCTCTATCTGAGGATCCATTTAAGTAAAATAGGAATCAAAGGGATCCATAGGCAAAAAAATGGAATATCACATGACTGAATGTTTCTTTTCCTTTCATTTTCAGGGTAAACGCACAATGCTGTCATTTACCACAGGGTCTTCTGAACCGATGTTTGCACCAAATGGATTCAATGGAGATATCAATGTAGCTCTGTGGCCAACACAAGTAAATATCACACTCTTTGTCCAGCCTAGCTTCTCTTTCTGAATCTGCTTGTCTATCTGTTTATCTCTGTCTTTATCTTTCTGACTGTGGAGGCGCAATGGCCCAGTGGTTAGGGCAGTGGACTTGCGGTCGTAGGATCGCGGTTTTGATTCCCAAACCGGGCATTGTGAGTGTATATTGAGTGAAAACACCTAAAGCTCCACGAGGCTCCGGCAGGGGGTGGTGGCGAACCCTGCTGTACTCTTTCACCACAACTTTCTCTCACTCTATCTTCCTGTTTCTGTTGTACCTGTATTTCAAAGGGCCAGCCTTGTCGCATTCTGTGTCACGCTGAATCTCCCCCGAGAACTACGTTAAGGGTGCACGTGTCTGTGGAGTGCTCAGCCACTTGCACGTTAATTTCATGAGCAGGCTGTTCCATTGATCGGATCAACTGGAACCCTCATCGTCGTAACCGACGGAGTGCGAACCATATCTTTCTGACTATTTTAAGATTTCACCTAGACATGGTAATACTAATTAACCTGGAGCTAGAATTCAATATATATATGCTTTAGAATAAAATGTTAGTCAAGCACAGAGCATAATATGAAGTTAAATAAATGACAAGGGAACATGAATTACATAATCAACTTCATTAGCTTGCAGCTGTTTCTGTCATAAGATGCAGTGCACTCAAAGCTGAGTGTTTGTGCATCACTCTGGTATGATGTGCAAATTTATTTGGGAAAGAATTTAAGCACACAGTAAAGATCACTTTTGAAATGTGCTCTGTGTCTTATAGTAGAAACAGCTGTGAGCTAATTAAGCTTTTTACCTAATTTCTGTTCTCTTGACATTTATTTAATTTTCTGTCATACTTTTTCTAACTATATTTCTGACATTTTATCTGTCAGTCTGTTTTTCTCCCTCTCTTTCCGATTTCTTTTGTATTCATACAGTTTGTGTTCCCATGTCCTTCTCTTTTTCTATCCATAAATACTCACACACACACACACACACACACACACACCTGTCTGTCTATCTAAACTATTTATCTAATCCATCCATCTATCTATCTATCTATCTATCTATCAATTTATCCTTCCACCCACACATATCTAGATAGATATATACACACACATATAAATAGATATATACACATACATATATCTATATAAACACACATATAAATAGATATATAAACACACATATAAATAAATATATACACACACATATATCTAGATAGTTAGATATATGCACACACATACATCTAGACAGATAGATATATGCACACACATATATCTAGATAGATAGATATATGCACACACATATATCTAGATAAATAGATAAATGCACACACATATTTCTAGATAGATAGAAAGATAGATATATGCCCACGCATATATCTAGATAGATATATGCACACGGATACACATCTAGATAGATAGATAGATATATGCACACACATATGTCTAGATAGAAAGATATATGCACACATATATATCTATATAGATAGTTATATGCACACATATATATCTAGATAGATAGATAGATAAATTCGATGACTGGCACCCATGCCAGTGGAGCGCTAACAGCACCATCTGAGCGGGATCACTGCCAGAGCAGCAGTCTCGCTTCCGTGCCGGTGACACGTAAAAAGCACCATTTGAGCGTGATCATTTCCAGCTTCACCTTACTGGCACTGGTGCTGGTGGCATGTGAACAAAACATTGGACTGACTACTGTGCAGGTGGCACATAAAAAAACACCATTTGAGCATGGCCATTGCCAGTACCGCTGGACTGGCCCTCGTGCCGGTGGCATGTAAAAAGCACCCACTACACTCTCAGAGTGGTTGGCATTAGGAAGGGCATCCAGCTGTAGAAACTCTGCCAGATCAGATTGGGGTCTGGTGTAGACATCTGGTTTGCCAGTCCCCAGTCAAATCGTCCAATCCATGCTAGCATGGAAAGCGGATGTTAAATGATGATGATGATGATGATATATCTAGATAGATAGGTATATGCACACATATATATCTAGATAGAGAGATATATGCACACAAACATATTTAGATATATATTAGGTTGTCTTACATGAAATGTCGCATGGAAACATTAAAATTGTTTTTTAAGTTTTAGAATATTTATTTATTTAATCAAAATATGATCCTTGTCTATTTATGACCTTCATCCAACGAGGCATATATTCCATCTTCAAAGAATTTGTCATCTTTTACACATAAATTGTTTGAATGCTTTAATTACCTCTTCTTTATTCAAGAATGTCTTATTGCCTATAGCAAGCTCAAAGTGTTTAAAAATGTGATAATCAGCAAGAGAGATATCAGGAGAATAAGGAAGATGTGCCAAGATTTCATACTTCAGGCTTTGCAACTTGTGGACTGTAGCTTGAGAAGTGTGAGTCTGTGCATTATCATGAAGCTAAGCTGGGCCATCTCTATTCACTAATCTGGATTGCTTCTTTTTTAATTTTTCATTCATTCAATCAATTTCCTGACAATAGGATGTTGCTGTTACAGTTTTTCCTTGTTGCAAAAATGAATAATGACTAACCCACTTTGTTGACCACCATATAGTGACCATCAACTTTTTAGGGTGCAATGATGGTTTTGCATAGTGTTTTGGTGACTCTCCTGCATCTAACCTCTGTCCTGTCCTCTTGCTGTTATCAGAGAGTATATATTTGTCATCACATGTAATGAGTCGACACAAAAATGGTTCTCTTTCCAACCGAGAAATCAACATGGAACACACTGTAAGGTGTCTGTTTCTTTGAATCTCATTAAGTTGATGGGGAACAAACTTATCCATCTTTTTGACTTTTCCAATTTTCTTCAAGTGTCAAGAAGCAGTTGCAGGAGACATCTGGAGGTCTGATCCGATTTTTCGGACTGTTCCTCTTGGATTTCGTTTAATCAAAGCATTCAGTTCATCATGCCAAATAACTGATTTCAGTCTCCCTCTTGGGTCATCTTTAAGGCTTTCATTTCCTGAATGAAATCTTTGGAACCACGTCTGAACAGTTCTAATGTCAACAGAATCATTACCAAAAGCCTGCTTGATGCTTCGTAGAGCTTCAGTGGCAGAGTTACCCAACTTGTATTCATACAAGAAAATCACTCAGTATTGTTCAGTTGTCAACATTGTTATAAGAGCTGTGGGTAGCAATTTTGAATAATAGTATTGTCTAGAAAGAAAAAGAGTTAAAAGTAAACACAAGCATATGCATAGAAACTCATTAAAAATCCATTTATAGATAACTCATAAGAAACCCATTTAAAAATATGATATTTCATGTGAGACAACCTAATATATACACACATATATATTTAGATATATCTATACACACATATCCCTTTGTTTTTAAACCTGTATTTCCTTCGCTTCTGATGTCTCTCAGCATTGCCTACTCTCTCTGTTGCTTGTCTCATATCTCTCTCTCTATCTTAGCATTAAACTGCTTTCACTCAAACCTAAGAATGGCTATGTCTACATGTGTGTGTATGTGTGGGGTAAAAAACCCCTCCTTTCATTAATATCTATTCTTTTAATTATTCTATTCTAGTATAGTCTTTACTTTTGTGGCCTGGATGTCTTAAAGCCCTTCATGGTCAATGGTGCTCATTCTATGAATGAAGAGAAACTGGCTGGGATCAAGAAAGCATTGCAGGAAAAGCTGTCTAAAATACAAGAGGAGAAACCAATGGAATTCATATCTATGATGGAATTCTCTTTCCCTCCTGGTCAACTGTCAGAAAGTTATATGAAGAAAATGTCTGCAGTGGACACTGCACCCACTATTGGCCATCATCTTGGCAAGAAGTTTCCATGCTTAAAATGATTGAACAAACTTACTTATATGGCAAATGAATAAACAAATGAAATATTACCTTTGGATTCATATTCTATTTTTCCTCCTCTTCCTCCACTACCACCATCACCACCTAGATCATCACTACCATCATCGTCGTCATCATCATTATCATCGTCACCATCATCACTACAATCATCATCATTTAGATCAGTGTTTCTCAACCTTTTTTGGCAACCATCCCCCTTAGAACATGTGGATATTTTTACTGCCCCCCCCCCCCCCGCCGCACCCAATATGAACACTAAGTAATGTTTCTTATGATTTATTTAGAAATAGAAGATGATTTTACATACATGTATACATTTTATTTACAGTAACATTTACTGACTGCATTGGATGTGTGCACATCAGTGTGATCCATGTGATCAGCAGCAAATTTAAGAATACTTGGTTCTAAATTTGACAAAAGAAGTCGTAAATCACTAGGTGGTTTCTGTTTTTAGTTAAAATTTGGTTTACTGGATTAAATTCTTTCTCCACCAAGTAAGATGATGGGAATGCAATGAAAAATAGCCTTACTTCATTCCACAGTAAAGAAAATTTCACACTGCAATGCAACCACATTTCACATTTCAAAAATCATCTTTCCTTCTTTGTCACATTGTAGCTTGACAATGTCCTTTTGCAAATCAATTTTTGTTCCTCTGGTTTGCACACACATGGGTTCTTTACCCAGTCAGGAATATCCTGTTCAATCAAATCCTTAAATCTTGTCTGAAAGTCATCACTGAGTTGCTGTAGATGTGCACAATAGACTCTCAGATCGTATTTAGTAAATATGTGTGAAATGCTTTTCATGGACAGAAACTGACAAAACTCCTTCCTTCCCGAGTCTTGTTTGTACAGTTTGATTTTCCTTATGAAACTGTTAATTGCATTTTTTGCTTGAATGAGGGTAAAATTATTCCCTTGCAGTTACAAACTTAAAATGTTCATCTTATTGTAAATATCAACCAATTGAACCACATCACCGCGTATGAAAGTCAATGTTTTTTGCAAGTTGTTCATCATGTTGTATACGTAAGAATTCAATAACAGCGCTTCAAACACGAGCCTTTAGATAACGAACGAACTTCAGTGTGAAGAAGTGTTTCATATTCTTCGCCATTTTCTTTACATAATTGATGGAACAATCTAGTGTTTAAAGCCTGAGTCACTCACTAAGCCTTTTAGCAATGAGATGTTGCCAATGAATTACACAGGCAATTGCAAATAGACCAGGCACTTCTTTTTTCATATGTGACACCAGACCAGCTTGATGACCTGTCATAGGTGGTGCATCATCAGTTGTGCATGATATCATATCGCTGAAGGGAAAACATTTCTTTTTGAAATAAGCTTTCAATGCTTCATACATTCTAATTTTTGTAATCAGTGAATGTGTTTTCTCTAGAAATATATATATTTGTCAGAGGTTGACAGGCATCTTCAGCCAGCTGGCCATGCTACTTCAGGCTGATGATGAGCAAAGACTCAGAAACATGTCCCTGAATGCAGGCTAGGCTGGGTGGAGGTGCTTGTCTCCCCCTCACAAACATAAGGACACAGGAAATGTGTCAAGGCCGACAGGAAGCGGTCTGACTTCCTAGGGCTAAATAGCAGCAGTATGATTCCCTTAATGGGTCTGTCACACTAAGTTGACAGTAAACAACTGCTTTATTGTAACACTGCTGCTTAAGTCTCTCTGTGAGATTTATAATTAGATCATATCACATTAGTAGGTTGTACCTTGAGGACATTTTTGGGCAGCTGGAAGACCACATATGATGTCTTCCATAGAAATATGGCATAATCTATGTTTTCAGTTGCATCTTGGAGTGCCAAGGGCTTCATTGTCTCTTTTTTTATTAAGTATTTTGTAATAGTCTCCTGTTCTTGGATTGCAAATGCATAGCCTTTGAAGTGTGATGTGATGTAGAAGTCACAAGACGAAGAGAGGCTATGCTTCATGTCCTTATTACTGTCTTCACATCTTCAAGTAACATACCCATGCATAGTTTTTTTTGTTTTGTTTTTGGTATGCTGAGCATTTCATATCCAGATCTTCTTTGAGGTATGTTAGCCTGGTTGTTTTGGGGTTGTATGGGAGGTCACCAGAAAAAGAGTGTTTCTTGAGGAGCTCACTTCCAACACGTAGAGTATTGTTTTCTTCATTTTTTAGTACTAAGTTAATATATCTATTTTTGCTGCTGTTGTTTAGGAAGTGCTGTCTGAGAGAAACTGTATGTATGTATTTACTTTCCTCCTATATATATATATATATATATATATATATATATATATATATATATATATATACAGTGGTGTGTTTATGCAGACAGACATTCATGCATGTATGTCTGTACTGTATAATGATGGGATGGTATTTTGTTTCTACTTGGAACTTATTATTTGCTTGCAATGAAGAACAGGAAGAAAAATTACTATACAGGAAGAGATACTCAACCAACAAGTGCAATTTGAACTACTTATGTTAGTTAATAAAACGTGAAACCCATTTTTGCATTATTTTTAGCACAACGTGTGTGTGTGTGTGCGTGCGTGCTGCTTGAAACGAAAGTAATGAAAAAATAGGCTCAACTGTTTTTTTTTTATTAACTAACGCAAGTTGGTCAAGTTACACATGTTAATAGAGTAACATTTTCTATAGCAGTGGCTCCCAACCTTATTACTACCAAGGACGCCTTTTATTTAAATGAGTTTTCCTATGGGCCCCAGGATATTGAAAGATCTGTCTGCTTAAAATGTTCACGGATCCCCAGTACTACCTTTGCAGACCACAGGTTGGAAATCACTGCTCTATATAAATTCTTATTCTTGTTCTTCATTGCTGGCAAATAATGACTTCCAAGCAAAAGCAACGTGCCGTCATTGAGTTCTTGACGAAAGAGAGATACAGTCTATCCGACATCTACAGGTGGTTTACGGAGATGACACTCTTGACAATAACAATATGTACCGGTGGAGGAAAAAATTTAAAGAAAAGGAAACTAGCATTGAAGACAAACCATGTAGTGGGATACCATCAGTAATCAGCATGCAGTTTACGGTGGTGAAAAAATGAAATAAAATTGTCTTAAAAATAGTGAAAGTATATTGAGATAGAAACAAATAGTGACGACAGTGACAGCCCATAATTTCATGTAAACGATGTATGTGACATAACCAATGTGTAAACCGTACATGTATTTAATATAACATGAAAACAGTACAGACTGTCCTCATTTAACGACCTACCTATTTAACGACCACTCGGAGTTACGACGAACTTTACGAGCCGTCATTACATATTTTGCAAAATATAAAAGCTTAAAACATTTGAATGTCATATTGTGCCCTGTACGAAAACTGCTGTCGTGACGGCAACGCATCCCGAGCACCCAGCCTCACCCACCGACACGCTAGCTCTCTCACTCTCCCGCCTATGGTCAGCCAGGCAACACAGTGACACTCTCTGTACCTATATTACTATTTCGTCTCTTTTTTCCATTATCTCTTGCACTCCATACTACAAGAGGCCTCCAAAGAGGAAGAATACAACTTTATGATGAAAAAAAGAAGAAAACAAAGCAAACAACACTGACGAGATTTTTCATGCATTTTGATGTCAAGAATGAGTTGCTTTTGTAATCTTTATCCAAAGTAAAACAAAGTTATTATGTTTGAGTTTCCTTTAAACCTTTTCACCTTTTCTATATAATCCTGAGAAAAGTTTATTAGGCATCTTATGTACTGGACCTGGAATCACAACCATACTTACGATGTCTGAGATACAATAATACAGTATCCATATCCTTACTTTTAAGGTTTTCCTTGTGATAATCTTACTGTTACTTATTCATTTTTCAACAATTTATGTTAGTGATTCTTGACCCTGTACTGCATATACTTTATACAGTACAGTATTCTGTTTTTATATGTACGTACAGTACACTATACCTATAAAAAAAAATACGTACCCTATGAATATTCGTTTAACGACGAATTTGCTTAACGACAAGGCTGTTGGAATGTAACTCGGTCGTTAAATGAGGACAGTCTATATATATATTTATATTTGATGAAAACAGTCACATTGCTCAGTGGTATTCGTGACTGGGTATCGTACATTGGAGCAGTCTACCTTAGCTGCTACTTCTGCAATATCTAACATATCACTTAAAAATACTATTCATGTAGATATCTGTGGATGTGGCATAACGAGGGAGTTATCTTTTTTTTTCTTTTATTGAAATCTTGGTGTCACTGGAAGTCTGCTCTGATCTACTAGAAGCGTTTGAAACCAACAAAAACAAGTTTTCTTCCAATATGGTGGCAGGAGATGAAACATGGCTATACTTTTATGATCCTGAAACGAAGGTTGAGTGCATGTTTTCTCCAAGGCCTAAGAAGTTCAATAGCCATTGAGCCGCACAGAAAGGTATGGTAATTGTTTTTTTTTTTGTTTTTTTTTCTTTTTTAGATGACAAAGGCGACATTCTCTTTGATTGTCTTGAACGTGACTGGACCGTGAACAGTACGGAAAGACTCAAAATCGTTAGATAAGTCAAAAGGAGGAAGGGATCGAACAAGAATCTGAAACTGTCCACATTCACTATGAAAATGTGCAACTATGCAAATCATTGGCAAGAAATCAGGAAATCAGCTTATTAGGCTGGTAGGTGTTTCCGCCCCTCCACCCGGCCCTTTGATTTCCTTTATATATATATATATATATATATATATATATATATATGTAGTGAAACTACCTCCTGCCATTAGATACAAACTACTATCGCCATTACATACAATCTTCTCATTTAAATATAAATAAATGCGAGCGTAGTAGAGAACCCATTCCTTGTCATCACGTGACTGATCATTATTCGAATCGGCAACTTCTTCGAAACGTTCCCGCCAGAACGCAAACTGACCAATCACAGCCCCCTAATAAGGTCACGTGATAGAGTATTAAACTGAAGCCATCGGGAGCCAATAGTTTGTTATAAATAGCTTTAACATACCCAACAAATTTGTCTCGGTCCAGTTTCTCTTTGAGAACTGTTCCGTGTACCACACGACAGCAGCAGCAGTTCCAGCGACCACTTCAACAGCTTCGTCCAGCCAACGATGACCACCGCCGTCGCCATATCAGCAACACGTTTCTACGACTACTATCCAGCATCATCGTCATGACCAACACGATTACTACCAAGCAGCCTCTACACCACCAGCGTCAACACGACTTACTATGTACACCAAACCAAACCTCCACGGCACATCTCTCTCTTCGATTCTGTTAGGTGACTCAGCTTCACCACGATAAATAAACAGACAAGAGTTCTTAAACAGACAAGAAATTCTCAGCCAGCGACGAACATCTGTATAACAAGAATCACGGCCCGGCATCGATGCCACGACATCACAACAAGTGATCAGCTCTGCCACACTCAGCCCCCTCACTTTCACATACAGAACTTTTCCTATAGTGTACTAAAGAACTGGTATAATTGCTCACGTGTTATTGACTCTCTTTCTATCTGCTGTAAACACTCATACACACATGTATCACTCACATACACATATTTCTTTGTATGACGGCCTGTCTTTGATTATGTTATTATCTTAGAGTCAACCTAGCTAAAACCAAAATCCTAATAAGTAGGAAGGTAGATAAAACACAAACCCCTTCAGGTAGATGGCCCTGCTCAGTATGTAGAAAAGGAGTAGGTAGTAACTCTATAAGATGTACCCGGTGCAAGCTATGGACACATAAGAGGTGCAGCAACATCAAAGGCAGGTTAACTAGCAAGTTAGTTTTTGTTTGTGGCAGATGTTCAGGTGCAATAAAGACTGCAAACAAACAGGAAACAACTTCTATCTCATTCCAGGGTGAAAAACTAGAGGTAGTCGATAGCTTCCGCTATCTGGGCGACCAAGTTAGTAGTGGGGGTGGGTGAGCTGAAAGTGTAGCTGCTAGAATAAGAATAGCCTGGGCAAAGTTTAGAGAGCTCTTACCCCTGCTGGCGACAAAGGGACTCTCACTCAGAGTAAAAGGCAGACTGTATGACGCATGCGTACGAACAACCATGCTACATGGCAGTGAAACATGGGCTGTAACTGCTGAGGACATACGTAAGCTCGCAAGGAATGAAGCCAGTATGCTCCGTTGGATGTGTAATGTCAATGTGAATACCCGTCAGAGTGTAAGTATCTTGAGAGAAAAGCTGAACATTAGAAGCATCAGTTGTGGCGTGCAAGAGAGACGATTGCGCTGGTATGGACATGTGGTGAGAATGGAGGAGGATAGCTGCGTGAAAAAGTGCCACACCCTAACAGTTGAGGGAACCCGTGGAAGAGGTAGGCCCAGGAAGACCTGGGCTGAGGTGGTGAGGCAAGACCTTCGTACATTGGGCCTCACCGAGGCGATGACTACGGACCGAGACCTTTGGAAATGGGCTGTGCGTGAGAAGACCCGGCAAGCCAAGTAAGATCGTTGCCAGTGCCCCTGGACTGGTTCTTGTGCGGGTGGCACATGAGATGCACCATTTTGAGCGTGGCCGTTGCCAGTACCGCCTGACTGGCTCCTGTAGGATTTTCGAGCGAGATCGTTGCCAGTGCCCCTGGACTGGCTTGTGCGGGTGGCACATAAAAGACACCATTTCGAGCGTGGCCGTTTTCGTGCGGGTGACACGTAAAAGCACCCACTACACTCTCTGAGTGGTTGGCGTTAGGAAGGGCATCCAGCTGTAGAAACTCTGCCAAATCAGACTGGAGCCTGGTGTTGCCATCCGGTTTCACCAGTCCTCAGTCAAATCGTCCAACCCATGCTAGCATGGAAAGCGGACGTTAAACGATGATGATGATGATGATGATGTCGCATTCACACTCTCACACAGACATACATCTTTAACGCCATAATAAATATCTCTGTTATTCATCTAATACGGTTGTGGTCTTTCATTACTGGTCATCTATGTTATCGTCGTATAACATTTTGTATATCATCATTGATATATAATTGTGTGTTCGACCGTGTGACACGTTTAAATAAAAGGAGTCCTCTGTTTTTCCATTCGTCACCATTTCTCCTTTTTGAGTTCGCACGGTCGTCCCCTACATATATATATATATATATATATATATATATATATATATATATATATAATACAAATAGTATATGAGTATATGCGTATATACGTACATGTATGTACATACCTACATCTACATGTATATATAGATGCATATCTGGGTACAGAACGTAGCAAAAAAACGTGGGCAAAATGATAAACGGAGTACAGAAATCACATAGGCCACATAGAGAACATTTCCTTCATCAGCTGCCACCATTCTAAAACTAAGCGTTTCGAAGAGTTAGGGCAGGACGCATTGTTCCCACGAACCACAATTAAATTTGTAACGTGGAGGAATGCAGTGGCGGACAGAAAACAAGACAGGAAAACAAAACAGTGAAAATAAACAAGAAAGGCTATACGGCTATATATATATATATATATATAACAGCAAAACAAATCATTGACTGATTACAACTGGAGTCATGGCTAAAGTTATACGCGATCAAAAACCATTAACGAATCAAGTGGAGAGTCTCATTCTAGAATGGAAGAAAGTGGGTTGACCGTCGATTACGTTTTGAAAACTTCCAAACATAAACGTATGTGATTATGCGGAGAGAAGCACAACAGAGAATACAGATTTTTACGAGAAATGAACTGGATATAACTGGTACTCTGTCGGTTACAAGTGTTCCATCTGATCCGATCAACGGAACAACCTGCTCGTGAAATTAATATACAAGTGGCTGAGTGCTACACAGACGCGCGTACCCTTAATGTAGTTCAAAGGGGTATTCATCGTCATACAGAATGTGACGAGGTTGGCCCTTTTGAAATACGTGTACTACTCATTTTTGTCAGCTGACTTGAAATAAAATGTCTTGCGCAAGAACACAACGCTCCGCCGGGAATCGAACTCATGACCTTACGATCATAAGCCAAATATCCTAACCACTAAGTCATGCGCCCGCACATCAGAAATGTGAAGCTGTTGGTTCATGGATTTTCAATCAGGAATTGAAATCGCAGCCCAAATGTTTCTACTAGCTTCGACCTTGTTTCCATGAAAATCGCAGTCGGAGATTTACGAGTCATCTCTCAAATTCTCGACATTCTTGGGCCACCAACAGTTCAACCCAGATAACCTAAGAAAAACCCTCCGCTCTGTTGACCTATTTTAGCGAAGATATTGCTTTAAATACGGAACTCGAGAGGTAAACTGTTTTACTTGCTCTTTCTCACTTTTGTTCTGGCCACAGAACAGTAAACAACAAATGACCACCACAGCCTACATGAGTGACAACAGAACTACTCGTCTTCATAATTTAACAACTCGAAGCAGTTGTATATTATAACAATAAATAAAGTCATGTTAGCTGTTATTTATATTAAATTCTTCTCATTTATACTAGTCGCCACTGCATCGAGGATACTGCATTCATTACATTCCAGAGACTTCATGAAGAAACGAACTGCACAGCCTTGTTTACGAATGGAGACTACGAATCGAACACACAACACTTCTAACCAGCATACAGATCGTTACAAATAAATAAAGGAATTGAAAAATAAATGAAATGCCAAGCCTGAATTGAATGAAAAACAAAATAAGGAAAGAGAAAGAAAAATGTATATGATAATACTCATACTGAATAATTTCAGCTGTCGATGGAATGAGCCAGGCTATGAATGGTCTGTTTTATTTGAAAAATGCCGAACTTAAGACCACAGGAAATTGTTGTTGTTGGCACTCCGTCGAGGCTTCCAGTTTATCCGATCAACGGAACAGCCTGCTCGTGAAATTAACGTGTAAGTGGCTGAGCACTCCACAGACATGTGTACCCTTAACGTAGTTCTCGGGGATATTCAGCGTGACAAGGCTGACCCTTTGAATTACAGACACAACAGAAACAGGAAGTAAGAGTGAGAGAAAGTTGCGGTGAAAGAGTACAGCAGGGTTCGCCACCATCCCCTGCCAGAGCCTCGTGGAGCTTTAGGTGTTTTCGCTCAATAAACACTCACAACGCCCGGTCTGGGAATCGAAACCGCGATCCTATGACCGTGAGTCTGCTGCCCTTAACCACTGGGCCATTGTGTCTCCCCTCACAGGAAATGTAGCTGATGCTTTAGTGAGGGATGTCGCTAATGTAACGTCAACACTTTAATAATTGGATGGAGTCATTAATCCAAAGAAATACCTCTGTGCAGTAAGTAACAACAACACTCATATCTGTGCGAATAACTTCCCGTCCAAGGTTTTATTCAGATTCGTGACAAACGAACTCATACAGTGAGTACTCAATGTTCAATAAAGTTATCTGGGGTGAAGAAAGGGTTCTGAACAATTTGCCATGTTCCATGATAACATTGAGAAAATAGAAGTAATTCAAGCTACAAGATTTACTTTCCACAGGCACTAGACGTGGTATACCATAGCGAGTTGCTGGTAGGAATTTGAATATCGAATTCATGTACCTGGCTCTCTTTTCCAAAGTTGACCATGTCGAGTCGCGGAAAAGAAAGGAGAAAAGAGAGGATGTTCGAGCGGGTATACACGTTTAAATAGGCCATGTGTTATTAGCGCCCTCCTGCGTGTCGTTTTGCCGTTCTGCCCAGTAAGTTAGCACTTGGAATATTCAAGAATGTTCTAGATTGTTCGATCAGGAGAGATAAGTATCGTTGGCTCACAACGAATATTGTGCAGGCTTGCGAACCTGCTTCAAATAGCGTTGTAGGCAACGCTAAATGAACAGTTTGGTAAGAGGTGAAAATTTTGTACGTTTGTCATTCAATTTTGTAATGGGGTCATTCAAAGTCGTGAAAAAAAATTAGCGCCATGAAGTTAGTCATTCAAATTCGTTTTCGATAAGTTAATTTCGCACTTCGGTCAAAGAATTTAGCATTTACATCATTCAAATTAAAATGACAGTCGAGAGCATTCAAATTCGAATTTAACACTTCGAGCAATTAAATTAGCACTATAGCTGTTTTGGTTTTATCTCATGATCATTGTTATCATAATCATGTGTTTCCATTCATTGTTTATGCTTTATCTATCATGACCATGTCTTTTCGATGTATTCTTTTATTTTTCATGTGGTTATACACCATTAGGTGTACACCCGCTTTCCTATATTAAATTCTAAATAATAACGGAACGCAGAACTCTGAACTATCAACACAACAATATTTATTTACAGTGGGATTCAGTTCACGCTTGGAGGGAATTTGGTAGCTCGTCGCCCTCGGTTACTAAGACGCCTTCTGAATGATTTCTGTGGTTATTTGTGAAGCTCTGGTGCTGACATGTGAGAGAGCTCTGTTGGACGTCTTGGCTCGATGGAGATCAGTCAACGAAGAGACTGAGAAAAGGCGCCAAAGCTGGGTGTCGAACTCTACGCATGCGCATGAGACTCTTCCTGTATTCCTTCCAGAACTAGTCCCTGCGCATGCGTGGATAAAACTCCGGACATTGAACATATAACAGTCGTCTGCTATAAGTTGTCACTACAACTTCATGAAATCGCATTCCAACCTTTTCAATCTTTTTAAAGAAACTCGCAATTACAATA
Organism: Octopus bimaculoides; assembly: GCF_046866305.1. NCBI lineage: Eukaryota > Metazoa > Mollusca > Cephalopoda > Octopoda > Octopodidae > Octopus > Octopus bimaculoides. The sequence goes on along the minus strand of NC_142934.1, from coordinate 64,140,436 downwards.
AATGCTCATTTTCTTGAATTTTGAATACATTATGTCGTGATATGTTTTTTCTTTTGCATAATATGTTTTGTTGGGAAAAGTATATATTTCGGGGATAATTATTGATTTAGTCTTGATAAGGAGAGTTCGTTTGAGAGGATTTATTCGTCTATTTCCTGGCGGTCGAGGCATCTCGGGAAGTAGGTCTGGGTGTGTCTATACCAACGAACACAATTTTCTGGAGTGATAGCGTTGATGTTACGCCTTGCAACCTATTGTATGACATGTGCTCGCCATTCTTCCATGGTCGTGTCGGCTTCTTCTGCAGTTGCCCGGTCGCTAACTCTTTGCTGCAACTCAGCTCGAGCGAAGTTCCGCTTCACAGCCACCTTAAAGGCAGAATGCGCCATTACTGTACAATTAAGAAAATTAAGAAACGACGAGTAGGGAGGCAAGAGCTTCAAACTGATCCGTGGGTAGGCGTCAGCTGAGAGCTCGGCACGAACATGTGGCCGCGTGTTGTTGCTGGGAACATAGCAGCACATGCTCAAACTCTTTCTTACAAGAACTCCTCGGAAGAGTTTCGTATAACAGTATCGTTCGCAATGGAGTGGTGAACTAGGCCGATTTCTCCCGACACCGCAAAAGTTACGCTGCAGGTTTTCCCACGCTGACGGTCAACAACTCGGTGAACAAGAACGCCTCGACGAGCTCATCCAAAAGACCGCCGGGTCCAAATGTTGTATCCACATTCATCAATGAATACGCCATGCCGACGATACAGAAACAGGCAGCTTTCTGGGCAATGCTGCCGCTAAGTTCCTCTTCGTCTGTTGAAAGGTTGCGAGTGACTGGCATTGATAATCATCTGAAGCCTGGCTCGCATTTCCTCATCAACCCTAACGTGGTGAGCACCTTCTCTGGGCAACTTGTGGCGCCTCCCAGACCGTAGGTAGGTCGCTACTATGGATCGAGCAGCACTCCTTTTAATGCCAAGTGTGTCTGCCAGTTTCAGGTAATCGGTTTGATGCCTCTCGAAGGCATCAACCAGCCTTGCCGTCTGATATACACATGTACCTTATGCGTGACTCCGTGGTTACCAGTTGGTGTAAGAGAAAGGGATAATAAAATGCAACTGATACCGACCGGTTATGAATGTTGCAATAAAGACTTTCGTGGACAGAAGAATCACGTAATTTATTTTTTCCTTGTAGCTATAACAACATAATAAAATTTGCATGGCAAAATATGTCATTTAAATCTGTCATTATTAATATTCACTTCTCAGAATGTGAGTAAAAACACGCAAAATCAGTGTTTAAATACACTTATTCCGAACTCGAAAGCTCACATGCAAATTTGAATGCTTGACAAGACGCTTCCTCGCATTCCGACCAATATGAATGCTCTTGCATTTTATTTTGAATGATGTAAATGTTAAATTCTTTGACTGAAGTGCGAAATTGAAAGATTGAAAACGAATTTGAGCGATTAACTTCATGGCATTAATTTTTTTCGCGACTTTGAATGAATCAATTATCAAACTGAATGACAAACATACGAAAATGACAGCGAAAACCTATATCTTATTAGCATTTAATACATTTCTGGTATATAGAATTATTAACCAGTTATGAAAAAGCGCTTTAGAGAGGATAGAGTTAACAAATGAAGAGATCAAAGTGATTCATTTGTTGTTTCAATTTATTTTTGTAGTTGAGTGGTGGGTATGAAAATATATCGGCTGTCAAAAGTTTGTCGTCATGTGACTAATTTGCGAATAAAACAGCCGTCAAATTGTCTTTATATTAAATGTCATATATTAACGATTACAAAGATTCTGATAGCCTTCTCTTACAAGAAGCCCAAATGCAATAACAAACTTCATGTGCGTATCTAAAATGTTTCTTCATTTGAATTTCTTCTAAAAGAATGTAAGAAAACATTTACCAATATAGTAGCAAGAGAACGGCTGGTCAATCAACTAGTATAGTATATGTATATTATCGAAGAGGAAACAATTTGGCTTCTTTCCCAGAGCTGGTAGATCCGACTTTCAAATCAGTCAGTCACACACTCGACGCGCCATTATATCACTACTTCTGAACCACCCGTCCTTTCGCGTCCACGGCGACTCACCCCTGATCGGCTCAAAAAAGCTCAATCTGAGTTTGAGCATATGCTTCAACTCGGCCTTATTCACCCCTCCACCAGCCTTTGGGCATCTATTCTACATTTGGCACGGAAAGGGGATTCAGATTTTTGCCCAGTGGGGGATTACAGATGTTTTAATTCGGTCACTGTTCCCGATCGCTATCCGATAAGGAATCTCCAGGATTTTTCTTCAAACTTGCACGGTTGTACTATTTTTTCCAAGGTTGACCTCATCTGGGCTTTTCATCAAATTCCGATGAACCCTGACGACATTCCAAAAATTGCCGTTACCACCCCTTTTGGAAGTTTCGAGTTCCTGTTTATGAGCTTTGGTTTGCGGAATGTAACGAGTACATTCCAGAGGTTTATTGACGAAGTTGTCTGTGGACTTGACTTTGTGTTCGCTTACGTCGACGATTTGCTCATAGCTAGCGACACGCATGAAAATCACCTCCAACACTTATCTCAACCTTTTCAGCGTCTTCGCACCTACAATGTGCGAATTAACCCCGATAAGTGTGTTTTCGGACAACCCTCTCTGGACTTCCTAGGTCATTATATCGACTCTAATGGTATCCGACCTCTCTCCAAAGCCAATGCAATTCAATACATCTCACCTCCCTCTTCTTTACGCCAACTGCGTCACTTTATGGGGATTATCAGCTCTGCTGGTACCATGCCACATTTAAGGACAAAGCCCGGAATAAATAAAGAGTTACCAGGGTAGCAAAAAAAACAAACAAAAAAAAAACATAGAAGTAAAAAGGGCGTAACACCTTATTTTTAAAGGTAGAAACTCTGGGTTTATGTGAAATATTTTGTATAATATGTATAAATAAATAAATGGAGTATATATGTATATAAGTTACATTTTCAACGACAAGGCTGAATTTTATAACTCTGTCTTACTTAAAGCAGGTTATATAGATAAAGTTACCTTTATCTATATATATATATATATGTGTGTGTGTATATATATACGTCTGTATATATATATATATATGTATATATATATATATATATATATATATATATATATATATATATATATATATATATATATAATATATATATATATAATATATATACATATATATATAATATATATATATATAATATATATACCTTAGTACATATCTCAATGTGCACGTGAGTGGCACCGTCATAAGCCTTCTTCAGTTTGATGCATGCCAAGTAGAGTGACTTGCTCTTAAATAGAGCTTGTCCTGTAGTTGTCTCACTGGAAGGACAGTATCAGCGGCATCCTGTCTGGCACAAACCTAAGCTAATTTCCTTCGTAATTAGTTGCAACATAACACTGTTTGTTGTTTTTATGACTCAATTTATCAAGTAGATGCCTTTGTGATTACTTTGTTCAAGAGCATCTCCTTTATCCTTGTAGCATTTGATGATGATACTGGCATGTCAGTCATGGGGGATAACACCTTGCTATTGCACATTTTCAACACCTTAGCTATTTTCATCCTTAATGACCCTTTTAGCCACATAACTGTTGACTTCAGCATTTGGTCCCTCTTTTAGGTCAATCCCTCATTCTCCCACAAATTCAGTAACGTGTTGCTGTATCTTTCTTCTCAATATCAGTGGAAGGGAATGCACTGTCATTTTGTGTATACTTTTCCTCTTACCTCAAAGACATCTTGATTTTCAATGACTTGCAATCCAGAAATACATTTTGTGCCACAAAACATTGGTAAACCACTTCTAGGCTCTCTCTCTTTGTTGAGTCTCCCTGATATTGTTCCTTGCGCATCCCTTTTCTTCATAATTTCTCAGGCTTGTCTTAGTTTTTATGGTTCTCCCCACTGTATCATTCCACCCTGTCTGGCTGGAATCTTGCCTCAGCGAATGACTCTGTCTGTGGAGCACAACATATCTCGTAGATGTTCAGTTTTCCTCTAAGTCTCTATTTCCTCTTATTTTTTTAAACCCTATCTCTGTATACAGGAGATTTTTAACCTCCATACGTTCCTTTCCCTTTTCTAGATTGTCTTGCACCTTTGACTATCTCAGCTGTTATGATTGTAAACAGTAACCTCAAGATATGTTCAGTGTTACATTCTTCACAAGGGATGGACTTTGTATTCACCAGTTTTACTTCATGGTGAGTATGAAATCTATTGCCAGGTGGTTGATCAGTTTTCTAAAGTTGCACATGGTTATGTCATTTGAATTGCAGTTCCCAAACTCTTGATTTCTCTTCATTTCTAATACCATACCTATAACTTCCAAGTGTATCAGAGTACCTGTCATGGTGTCCATTAAATGTACCAGCAATGACAACAAATTCAGTGCCATTTGTAAACATGGTAGTCCATCATTTGAACAAAGCTTTTGCTCGCTTGTCAGTCCTGACACCTCAGTTATATTATTTTGTCATTTCTCTGCAAACAATCTGCCTACTTCTGCCCAGAAGAATTTGTGCTTCTTGCCTTGGAGTTGTCCATGTGAGACTCCTGCTTGTACATATCACATATTTATTTGTGTACACAACTACTTACCTTTTCTTGAAACTCTCTAGAATACCTCATGATCAACGTTTATTCATGCCAATATAAACATCATAAGACCTGAGGCTTGATACAAAGTGAGAGAAATAGGGTTTCCCGTAACGAGTAGGTTGTTTAATGTTTAATCAAGAAGGGAACTGGTGTGTTCATACAATGTCAGATTTTTTCACACCTGGTCCACTCCATTAGTATGTGCAGAACTAATGCAGTAAATTTGTTACTTAGGAGTTTTCCATATATTTGTGACTACCATGCTTTGGTAAGATATTTTCTTTTCTTTTCAATTTTTGTTTGCTCTACCTATCACCACTCATTTTACAACATAGACTAAGAGCATTTTATCTTGAGGCAGTTTCTCAATACTGAAGTGTCCCACCTACACTGTAGCAGTTTTCATTCAGAGTTACCGCTCTCCTAAACAGATTACTTCTGCTGCAGCTTGCAGAGCTCATATCTTCTCCATGCAGTTAGGGCAGAAGCATGTGTATTAACTGAAAGGTTTAAGATTACCAAATCCTTTCATGACTTTGTAACATGGCAGATAAGTAATATAGGTTGGGAAAGCTTCTTCATTGCACAAGATAGGAAGTAGGGGATTTAGTTCCCAAGCTAAACTGGTTTTACCTTGGCTCTTCACACATACACTCAGCAAATAAGTGTATATGTGTATGTTAAAATGTAATTATTACAAAGTACTGGTAGAATAAGCTGGTAAGTGAAATTTAAAGTCTCAGACAACTTGGATCTTCACAATACCTCATTTCACAATTACCTGTTGTAATACCTCGTATGTGCCCAGACATTTTTTGTTTCATTACATTTCTAAAAAAGGATAATAGTGTTAAATAACCAGCTTTAAAATACTAATTTAAGACTCAGTTAATTCCATCCTTCTCATGTGTGCATGCACACACACACACACACACACACACAAACACATTATTTACTTATTTAACTGTATGATTGGAACCCAGAACAATGAAAAATGAATTAAACATCACACAATGATGTTTGTAATATTTTTACTCAGCTCATCATTCTCTCAATAATGATAATAATAATAATAATAATGATGATAATAATAAAAATAATAATAATAATAATGATTTCTTTGAACAAGACCAGTTTTTGTTGGGAAGATTGTATAGTCAGTTGCCTTTAAGACATATCTTACTGATATTTTATTGAGAACAAGAGAAAATCAAAATGACCTCAGTACGAATATTAATAATGATAGTAATCCTTTCTTGCAACAGGCACATGGCCTGAAATTTTGGAGGAAGGGGCTAGTCAGTTACATCAACCTCAGTACTCAACTGGTACTTATTTTATCGACTCTGAAAAGATGAAAGGCAAAATCAACCTGAGCAGAATTTGAACTCAGAATGTAAAGACGGATGAATGCCACTAAGCATTTTGTCCAGTGTGCTAATGATTCAACCAGCTCGCCACCCTAATAATAATAATAATAATAATAATGATGATAATAATTTCTTACATTGGCACAAGGTTACATATTTTTGGAGGGGCACTTTGTCAAATTGATCCAGTATACTAACGGCTCTTATTTTTTGACTCCGGGGAAAAAATAAAAGGTAAAGTTGGCCTTGAGAGTAGGGTTTGAATTCAAAGCAAAAATAAAAGTAAACTAAATATCATTTTGTTTGGCGTTTCACCGACAATTCTTCAACCACTTTCTTAAGACATGTATAAGGTAAATGAATTGACCTTAGTATGTTGCTAATAACTGTTTTATTGATCCTGGTCAAATGAAAGGCAAAAACTGATCCTGGTTTTAAAGATTCAAAGAATAAATATCAAAGCATTAAGCAAACTTATCACACATTTTCCCAGTAAATATTGATAATCTCAGCCACACCTGTAAAGGTGAGGTTAATAATCCCCACAATTAAATAATCTCTTAAGAAGAATACATCACCAAATTCCCAGCCTTAATAATTTTAATAATTACTTGTGATTCCTTAAGGCAGATTTAAGCCTTTCTGTCCAGATATAATGGCTGTGATAAGATATGAATACAATTGTTCATTATCCAGAAGACGTGCGCCTTATTCATTAAGCTAATGAAGCCTAACAAGAATAGTACAAAAGGTTAAAAAAAAAAAAGGAATGAAAGGGAGAGGAGAAAAGCTGATATGAAGACAGCTGTCAGGAGCAAATCTAGTTTTATTGTGTACTGGGCAAAAGTAATAAAAGATATGCAGAGAGAGAGAGAGAAAGGTAATAGAGCAATTAGCTAGAGATGTAGCTAGCTAGTGACATACAGATAGAATCAATGAGATAGATAAAGAGACAGGATAGAGACATAGGGTAGCTAAATAGATAGAAAGAAAAGAGAGGGGGGAGAGAGAGAAAGAGAGGGAACACAATAGTGTGAAGTTGAAAGGGCTGTGGTTGTATTGTTATCGAGGTATGTAAGGGGTGATGAGATATTTGGAAAAACTCTTTATTTTTTCAGCCCCTCGTACTTCCTCATCCATCAAAGGTAGCTGGGTGATGTGGAAATCTTCATATAGATCAAGGATCTGGAGGATAAAAAAAAACAAACGAAAAGTAATTATAAGTACAGTGTATATGTAAGAGAAAGTAGAAATGAAATAAGCAAATGAATTATATTCAGTGCATGTGTGTTTGTACCTGAGTTGCAGTTTACAGGTGTAAACATTAAAGTAATTAGTACAGTCCATTTTTGAGTGCAAATAAATACGTAATTAAATATATATCAATGTTTCACACAATCAAGCAAGTAGATGGATGTAAAGCAGAGGTGAATATGTAACCAGTTGAGGTGTAGACATCAGTGATATGTAGTGGACCAGCAGTGAATAATAATATTATTACATATCAGAATGGTCGTTTTTTTTTGGTTTTTTTTGCCAAATAAACACATGCACTATGTATTCTTTCTTCACTCATGTCCACTGTCCGGAAATCTTTTGTCACACATCTTCAGCGACACTTTTTGTTTTCGTGTGTGTTCTTGCTCCACTTACTCCATTCTAATAATAATAATAATAATAATAATAATAAAATGCCTGGGTGCAGTACCAGGCAGTGGCTCTCATGACTTCTGATCTTAATTGATTGGAAGTGTTATCATGTACATTGTTTTGTTTTGGTATAAAAGATGGGCTACAGCAAATATTCTGCTCAATGCCACAGATTTGCTTGTCAGTAGTTTGACCTTGACCAGTTGAGCATGTCCCTTGGTGGCTGACGATATGTGCATCTCTGATCACGAGCAGAAGTAGTGGGGGAGCATCATAGCCATGTGTTGAGAAGAATTCTTTGGGGTTTGAATAATTCACCTTTGGAAACATGGGTGTTTTGCTTGACATCCTTAAGCAACCCTTATTCAGGGACCTTTTGAGCGGAATGGGGTATTCGACCTGAAGAAAATTGTAACTGGGCTCTACTTGCAAGGTCATGTGCTGTTTATCTTGATATGAGATTACTATGTTATGCACATATGGTTGTGAAGCATCTGCCTGGTGTACCTTTATCAGACGGGTATACTGGGCTTCATATATTTTACCCCAGAGTCACTTTGATAGCATGTACTGCTCTCTCACTCAATAATAATCATAATGGTTTCAAATTTTGGTACAAGGCCAGCAATTTCAGGGAAGCAGCTATGTCAATTGCATCAACTCCAGTGTTCAACTGGTATTTATTTCATTGACTCTGAAAGGATGAAAGGCAAAGTCAAATCTGATGGTATTTGAACTCTGAATGTAAAGTTGGAAGAAATGCTGTTAAGCATATTTTCCAGTCTGCTAATGATTCTGCCAGTTTGTTGCTTAATCCTTTCTACTGTAGGCACAAGACCAAGAATTTTGGAGGAGAGGGTAGTTGAATACACTGACCCCAATGCTCAACTGGTACTTATTTTATTGACCCTCCAAGAGGATGAAAGGCAAAATCAACCTTGATGGAATTTGAACTCAGAACATAAAGACAAGAAATGCCATGAAGCATTTTGTGAGGGATGCTAATGATTCTGCCAGCTTGTTGCATGATAATCTATTTTTCTACAAGGCACAAGGCCTGGAATTATGTGAGAGAAGGCAAGTTGATTACATAGACCACAGGACTCAACTGGTATTTATTTTATTGACTCCAAAAGGATGAAAGGTAAAGTTTAACCTCAGAATGTAAAGATGGATGAAATACCACAAAGCATTTTGTCCCAGCGTGCTAACAATTCTGCAAGCTTGCCATGTTTATAATAATAATAATCGTTTCTACTATAGCACAAATCCTGAAATCTGGGGTACAGGGCTAGTTGATCACATCGACCTCAGTGCTCCACTGGTACTAATTTCATTGACCCCCAGAAGTATGAAAGGCAAAATCAACCTCATGGAAATTGAACTTAGAACTTGAAATACTGCTAAGCATTTTGCCTGGTGCACTAACGATTCTACCAGCTTGCCACCTTCATAATAATAATAATAATCCTTTTTACTATAGGCACAAGGCCTGAAATTTTGGGGAAGGAGTCTAGTTGATTATATCAGTTTCCAGTACTTGACTGGTACTTATTTTATTGACCTCAAAATGATAAAAGTCAAAGTTGATGTTGATAGAATTTGAACTTTAAGACAGACAAAATGCTGCTAAGCAGCTAGAGCACACCATCTTTGTGAAAAAAAAAAAAAAAAAATCACCCAATTACTAAAAGTTTAAATACTGAATTTTGTACCTTTGACCTTTATTGGATGAAATCCAATAAAACCAAAAACAACAAAAAGTAGTCACATCTTGTGCTGACCTAGCAAGAGGGACACACCTATATACTTGTTTACAAAGTTCTACATGTATGAATAAATTCTAAACAATAATAACATAACCCCAAATTTAATCAATAAAAATTTTTCCAAAATTCCTCTTCAAAACAACCCACCCTAAAAACCTAATTACCACTCCACTCAAACAAATCCACAACAGAGACTGTATAAAGCCAAGAGTAACTTCAAAGTATTGCAGTCTGATGATGGCTTATTTGGCCAAAACTTTGAAGTCACTGTTAATAGTATTCTTGTTTAAGAATAATAAACTTGTACTCTACAGAAGTATAGAGCAATCCATCAGATTAATGTAAAATTGTTTTTTATTATAACTGAACATAAAAACACACACACACACACACACACACATATAAATTTAAGGAGAAAACTTGGAAAGAGAGGAAAAAATGACAGTGATGATGATGAGCAGTTACAAATGTGTCAAAGAAATGAGAAGTATTTATATGTACAACATTGATTTTCCAGAACTTTTCATTACAAAGCCTTTCCCAATTAGTGATTTTTTTCCAAACCAGGGGTGGGCACCTTGGTCAACACACTCTGAATTAAACAAATATTAAATCCACTTAGATAATTAAATGAAATACAGGTAACCGTACATTAATGTAAATAATCCTTTCTACTGAAGGCAAAAGGCCTGAAATTTGGGGGGAGGGGACTAGTCAATTACATTGACCCCGAAAGGATGAGGCAAAGTCAACCTCAGCGGAATTTGAACTCAGAATGTAAAGACAGGCGAAATCCCATTAAATTTTTTGTCCAGTGTGCTGATGATTCTACCAGCTTGCCGCCTTCATTAGTATAAATAATACAAGTTCATTAATGCAAGGTACCAGTAAACTAGTGTAGCAGCTTCAGGAATCTGAAGTTCCTGTTTGTAAATTAGCGTGAATTATCAGAGGTCCTGGGCCATTAATGCCTGGAGAGTTGATATTGTAACTGTACTAAACACACCCTCTTAAAAGCAAATAGAGAATAGCGCAGGGGGAAAAAAACAAAATGAAAGATTAAAATTCCACTTACTTGATCGATGTATTTGGACTGTATTTTGTGACGGGATTTGCACATCTTACACGTTTGCTCACCTTTTGACACAAATAGTAGCTGGTTGACCACTATGTTATGAGTGTCGATGCCATAACGTGTTAGTTCCTGAACCAATCGCTCTGTTTCATACAGAGACAGGAACTCAGCAATACACACACACACAAATGTTGTTTGATCCTGGAACAGAAAATGCAAACTACGATGATAATGATGACAACAAGGAGGAATCATTGAACAAGAGTCGACACATGCATACAGTGAATTCTGTCTGGGGTGGAAGATATACGCTGATCGCGACGTGAAATATCAATGCAAACTGAACTTAATGAGGCTTCCCTAACCATTACATTTACTTTCTAATTTTTGGCAAGCAATTTTCAGGGGGTGGGCAGAAGATTATATTGACGCCAATGCTCTATTCATATTTATTTTATCAACCCCAAAAGGACGAAAAGCAAAGCCAACCTTGAAGGCATTTGAACTCAGAACATAAAGCTGGAAGAAATGCTGGTAAGTATTTTATCTGAAGTGCTGATGTTTCTGCCAGCTTGCTGCTCTTCCCCAGCCATAACATCATCATCATCATCATCATCGTTTAACGTCCGCTTTCCATGCTAGCATGGGTTGAATGATTTGACTGAGGACTGGTGAAACCGGATGGGAACACCAGGCTCCAATCTAATTTGGCAGAGTTTCTACAGCTGGATGCCCTTCCTAACGCCAACCACTCAGAGAGTGTAGTGGGTGCTTTTACGTGTCACCCGCACAAAAACGGCCACGCTCGAAATGGTGTCTTTTATGTGCCACCCGCACAAGCCAGTCCAGGGGCACTGGCAACGATCTCACTCGAAAATCCTACGGGAGCCAGTCAGGCGGTACTGGCAACGGCCACGCTCAAAATGGTGCATCTCATGTGCCACCCGCACAAGAGCCAGTCCAGGGGTACTGGCAACGATCTTACTTGGCTTGCCGGGTCTTCTCACGCACAGCACATTTCCAAAGGTCTCGGTCAGTAGTCATCGTCTCGGTGAGGCCCAATGTACGAAGGTCTTGCCTCACCACCTCAGCCCAGGTCTTCCTGGGCCTACCTCTTCCACGGGTTCCCTCAACTGTTAGGGTGTGGCACTTTTTCACGCAGCTATCCTCATCCATTCTCACCACATGTCCATACCAGCGCAATCGTCTCTCTTGCACACCACAACTGATGCTTCTAATGTTCAGCTTTTCTCTCAAGATACTTACACTCTGACGGGTATTCACATTGACATTACACATCCAACGGAGCATACTGGCTTCATTCCTTGCGAGCTTACGTATGTCCTCAGCAGTTACAGCCCATGTTTCACTGCCATGTAGCATGGCTGTTCGTACGCATGCGTCATACAGTCTGCCTTTTACTCTGAGTGAGAGTCCCTTTGTCACCAGCAGGGGTAAGAGCTCTCTAAACTTTGCCCAGGCTATTCTTATTCTAGCAGCTACACTTTCAGCGCACCCACCCCCACTACTAACTTGGTCGCCCAGAATAGCGGAAGCTATCGACTACCTCTAGTTTTTCACCCTGGAATGAGATAGAAGTTGTTTCCTGTTTGTTTACAGTGTTTATTGCACCTGAACATCTGCCACAAACAAAAACTAACTTCCTAGTTAACCTGCCTTTGATGTTGCTGCACCTCTTATGTGTCCATAGCTTGCACCGGGTACATCTTATAGAGTTACTACCTACTCCTTTTCTACATACTGAGCAGGGCCATCTACCTGAAGGGGGTTTGTGTTTTATCTACCTTCCTACTTATTAGGATTTTGGTTTTAGCTAGGTTGACTCTAAGGCCCTTCAATTCTAGACCTTGCTTCCACACCTGAAACTTCTCCTCTAGTTCTGATAGTGACTCCGCAATTAGGGCAAGGTCATCAGCATAGAGGAGCTCCCAGGGGCAACCTGTCTTGAACTCCTCTGTGATTGCCTGGAGGACTATGATAAATAAGAGGGGGCTGAGGACGGAACCTTGGTGGACCGTTCTTCCAGTCCTTCCAAGCCTGTTTCTTTTGTCTAATAGCCCTGTCTACCTCCTTGTTCCACCACCACGTTACTCTGGGTCGGGAGGGGACCTTACACCACCCACAAATCTGGTCGGTGGCTTTCAACAGGTTGTCCCGCAGAAATCTCCAATTGTCTTCCACGTTGTATGATGCTATATCCCCTTCTATTTCGTTAAATGCTTCAAGTAACTTGTCTCTAAGTGTCTGTCCATTTGCAGGGTCTTTAAGCTTCCACACCCTTCTCCTCCAAGCCGGTCTAATTCTGGGCACCCATTTTGCCTTGATCCCAAAGTCGCTAACTACTAATCTATGTTGTGGGGTACATTCTTCGCCAGGGTAGGTTTTGGCATTTATAAGCCGCCCTCTTTCCCTATTTCTGGCGAGGATGTAGTCGATTTGGCTAGAGTGTCTGCCGGAACGGTAGGTGACTAGGTGACTGGCAGGTTTCCTGAAGTTGGTATTGCAGACCATAAGATCGGTTGCATCACAGAACTCCATCAGTCTGGTTCCCTCCTCGTTGCGGGAACCGAAGCCATAGCCTCCATGTATGCCATGGAAGCCTCCAGCACGACGTCCGACATGACCATTGAAGTCTCCAGCCACAAAGAGAAGGTCCCTGTCACTCGTCGACGAGGTAGTTTGCAAGAGGGTGTCATAGAATTGGTCTTTCAGACCATCTGGTAGCTCCGGTTGAGGTGCATAGGCTGAGATGACAGTAGCTAATCTATGATGAAGCACTAGTCTAATCTTAAGTACTCTGTCACTTACTCTAACGACCTCGATTACCTTATCCAAACTACACAATATGACATTCAAGAACAATTTGCAATTAGCTGTCACATGTCAATAATAATCACATGAGATGTTTTCAGAAACTAACACATGTATTAATGTATGCCCTTGACATACTTCAAGATGAATTCTTTGGTGGTGGTCACATGACTATCAAGGATTACCAGCTATTTTCCAATGTATCCTTTAGCATTCAGACTTTTCTGTCAAATGTAATACTTATTTATTCACATTGTTTTGAATTAATCATGCATTGCTTTGTTGCTCTAAGATTTTGACAATGTGAATGCTTATTTTTAGAATAACAATGTAGCGTAGCTGTGAGAGGTGGGATCTAACTGATTTGAACATAAACCAGGCAGAATATTTTGGCCAGATATTGCTGGTTTAAATGTTAAAGAGTTAAGAGCAGATACTTAGCTCTGGTTAGATATCATTAAGAATGTGAGGAGTAAATCTGTTGAGATACAATACCAGTCTTATGTAAAGACAGTCTCTGAATAATTTGGTGCTTTTGCCTATTAAACTAGGTGACCTGAGACTGATGAAAGTGATTGTGGTAGATTTAAGATCAGTATCTATGGCTCAATGTAATACCAATTTGAAACTTTTGCTTCTACACTCTACTGCATCTCTTCAGATTCAGTTCCCTGTACGTATGTATGTTTTTTACACCTCTTCAGTTGTTATTGGTTTCTGTCAACCACCTAATTACCTAACAATCATGTGAACATAGAAGCAAGATAGGTATCATTCTCACCAGATAAAGTGGATAGACAGATGGCTGTGGATGATAAATCTTTTCATCCCCGAGAAGAATGTACCAATTAACAGAGGTTAATGATTACTGATTTCAGAATTAAAGCTAGATAGATCTAGAGGCTTAAGTCAGCTTGGAGAGAAAGAGATGTGGGAGCTAAAAGAGCCACCGAACACTCAAAAGTTGAGGGAAGTACTACTTGAAACATCTGAAGCGAGAGAAGAGCACAAAGCGATTTATAATATAGAGAAAAACTGGAAGTTTCTATGGGACAATCTGCTGAAAGCCACAGACAATTTCTGTGATTGGAGCAAGAGCTCAAATTACACAGAAAGTGATTTGGTGTAGAAGAGCATTGTACATAGGGTTGTAAAAAACAAGAAACAGGTCTGAGCAGACTGGAAAAAAGGTGTCAAAGAAAAATATCAAACAAATAGAAGAGAAGCCAGATGTTAGACAATATGCTTAGCAAGGTGAGAGGCAGAAAGAAAGAAGTTTGCACGTTTATGGCATGAAGGTCAGAGGGACAAAAATATCACAGTGAGACAGTGTGCTACAAAGAATTGAGATATTTTCAGGGAGAATCGTATACGGCATGATAGTAGTGCTTTTTGCACTCACTGGCAATGGAAAGAAAGAGGCATGAAAAGTTCAGCGTTTCGAGGCTGCTGAATGGGAAGAATGCACGTGAAAGTGAGGGTCTACCCTTAGTAAACCCAACAGAGAGACTAACCAGCAGCATGATTGAATGGTAAGGTCTATTTCAACAGCATTTGAATTAAGAAGATGAAGAGACACAGAAACATACTACAAGACAATGACAACAAAAATAAATAACGTTGCAAACCAAACTCACCGGATTCTTGAACTGAATATTCACATTCCGTATAGTCTCCAGCATATCATCTAATCTCTTGGTCATTTCTTCAGCATTCAAATCTTGCATACCTAACAGACTTGCAACCTGAAATAAGTGGATCAATATGGATTGCAGAACACAAAATTTAGAGAGAGAGAGAGAGAGAGAAAAAAGGAAATAACTTTCTTAGTAATGATGATATTAGGGTTTTATAGTAAGTTTCTCATTTACATTAACACAATCAACTTAATCAAACTCAGTATTTGGTTGACACTTAATTTTGGCAACCCCATGTGGTTTCAGGTTTTGTTCCCTTATTTGTGTTCTATTTATTGATAGTTTTACAAAGTTTTAACAGATTATCTCCTTTCGTTGTTCACATACAATAATAAAAGTGAAATTCTGTCCATCTTCATTTGCTCTACATAGGCATATTATACCGTTTTGGAATCAGGATGATCCCAGGATTGAAAATCTGCCCTACATTCGGTTCTTGAACATCCAGCATTGGGATCTGATTTAAAAGCATTTGGGTTGCTATTTCTAGCAGGTAAAACTTGGCTGATTCACTCCATCTTGCTTGATGTTTGTCAGATGACGTCAGAGATCAAAGGTGAGACAAATGACATTCACTTCATAAATTTTATGTTGAGATAAGAACTTTGGAACAAATTGGCCAACAGATGGAATTCAACTTAGAAGTGGAACAATAGAATGAGTGCAATACAGAATTAATTCTCATCAGTCCTTAACCTCTGATCAAACACCACCAGGGCATATAGCCATTATAGATGTATTATAGTCATACTATTTAGCTTTCCTTAATATTGGGCTGAAGGCCCAATTAGCTCGCCAGAGGACCTAGCTTAAAAGTCTGCATGGAGTGTGGCTTTTAGGCTAGTTATTCATAAGATGATAGCTGAAATCCCATAGAGCATGAACAGTTTCAGAGAGATGTTTGTAAGAGTCTTCATGTGAATTTGCCTGAGTATGTGGGCACACAGACCAATTCAACATGTAATAAGTGTGGGTATGTCATCTAAGTAATGTAGCTCTTAGATGTAATCAGAGAAGCTCCCCCTCCCCACACACACAGGTAAGTTGCTAACAATGCATTATATAGCATTTCTACTTGAAGGGAGTGTGAAAAAGAATTCATGAAGAGGCCAACTGATATGTGTTATAAAATTTCACCAAGACAATTTTATAACACCTACTTCAAGAGGTGCCCATTGTTAAAACATCTGTTCAAAAGAGTTTAAGTTCCAAGCAGGACTGAAAAATCATATCCATGCTGCTCTTGTTTAAGAGAACAAACAAGCAATAACATTACTCAAAACTGAGTTGCAGCCATTGTACACACATACATAACTATTTCACAAGTCATGTAAAATCTGTTGAGTCAGATTTCCTATGACCAGATGCCCTTACTGTTGCCAGCCCTCCTGTTTCCACACACACACACATACATACACACACAATGTGGTTGTAAATGGGCAACTGAGAATTGGGTGACAACTAGTTTGGCCAACTAACAATCAAAATGACGGGAGGAGCTGAAGTTTAATCATTGAGAGATATATAATTGTAGTTTCTATTTCACTCCTGTTTCATGAAATAGAAACAATGAACCCAGTTTAGCTCTACTCAATTAGACCAGCAAGACATTCAACCAAGATAATCCCAATTCTTTTCCAGTCCAAGACACACTTTATTTGACAACTTTACCCTAGTGACCCTATTGCTCATTTGTCTCTGACCCATATAAGCATACACACAGAGAAAAATTCAGTTTACCTGAGAAAAAAATGGGCTAAAATGACTGCGAATTCGTAGTAGTTTTCCAAGTCCTTTCTCAACTACACTAGGGAAAGAGAGAAGGCGCAAAGTGTGTCCAGTAGGTGCTGTATCAAAGACAACACAGGAAAAGTTCATTCCTTTAACCAACCTGCAAAGAAAGAGAAGCAAACTCTAAAGAAAAATTACAAAAGAAATAAGTGGAGTACATACTGATTTTTTTTTGTTTTTTTTTACACTGACACAAGGCTAAGGTATATCCATAAAGAGCATAGTTGAATGAATTGACTCCAATATATGACTAGTATTTAAAACATTCATACAAATCATCTTCTACTTCACCATATCCCCCCCCCCAACTCTTGCATTGTTAATTATCCACTAGTCACAACATGAGTTTCGACCCCACCCAACTTTTACAGTGGTTGCCTACCTTCCTTCACCTCACCCATTCCCCATCTTCCATTCACCTCATACTCTCATGCAACCTCCATCCACCTGCCCACATGCCTGATTCTTCTTCACATTCATCTCTACCCATCTTAAACCTTGAAAGTCCACTCTGATACTTACTTTCCATCCCCACCTGATCACTCCCACCCTCTCTTCTAAAATGTGAGTTGCCATGTAGCTCCTCTACACCAGGAAGCCTGTTCTGCTCTAGCCCCTTCGCTCATACTTTTACCCCTAATCTTCAAGCATAAAGCTGCCCTCATGGAGTGTGCAGTCTTGTAAGCTGCATAGCAACCTCACTAGTACTGGTGGCATGGAAAAAGCACCAAGTCCTCACTGTAAAATGACTGGCTTTAGGAAGGGCATCCAGAAGAAAGAAACTATGCCAAAACAGATACTGAAGTACAATGCAGTCCTTAGACCCATCAGATCCCTGTCAAACCATCCAACTCATGCCTGCATGGAACACGAACATTAAATGATGGTGGCAGAGTTCAAAACAATGATGAGATATGATTTGGCAATTTAGCTACATGGCAGAAAAGCCAAGCATATTGTTTTCAAAGTGAAAGTAGAAGTGAGTAAAGTAAGATATCTTATTACTGTTATTTCCCAGCTGTAATCCAGTTGATATTTCTTGATTTAGAAAAAAAAAAAAAAACTTTTATTTTTGGATGGGATACTGAATTTTCTTTCCCTTTTAATGTGAACTGTCAAATTTAACTCAAATATCCTGGATAATAAAGGGAGAAATCTTTAAAAAAAAAACAAGTCCACATTAAAAAGAAAAATGTCAGATACTTGGAAAGAGAGAGGAGGAGGAATGGGAAGAGAAGTCAAGCAAGGAAGAGAGAGAGAGAGAGAGAGAGAGAGAGAGAGAGAGAAAGAGAGAGAAGTAAAGGAAATAATGAAAAGAGAAAAACCCTTACTTGATAACTTCAGCAAAGCTCATTGCTTCATCAATGCCAGGGAATGCACCAAGAAGCTCCTGCATCATTGTCTTACCCATACTCATCATGTCAGCTTGAAGGGTAATAATAATAATAATAATAATAATAATAATAACAGTATATAACAATAATAATAACAACAACAACAACAACAACAACAACAACAACAACAATAATAATAATAATAATAATAATAATAATAATAATAATAATAATAATAATAATAATAATAATCTTTTCTTTATTGGCCACAAGGGTTTGAAGAGATACATATATTAAGAAACTTTCACTAAAGGACATAAAGAAAAAAAAAAGAAAATGCAGAGTTTGAAAATATATTTACAATACGAGGGGAGGGAATGAGGCACACAATATATAGAAGGATATGTAATAAATTGTAATGGTACATTTGTCTGTCTGTCTTATCTGTGAAAACAGATAAGGTTAGGTAACAGGAGGGACATTTGGCCACAGAAAATCTACCTCAATGAATTCCATCCATCCTGTCTGAGCATGGAAACAGATAAGGTAAGTGACAGGAAGGACATTTGGCCACAGAAATTCTACCTAATTGAATTCCATCCCTCCTGTCTGAACATGGAAAACTGGACATTAAAAAGGGAATAACTCCCCATTCGAATCTATGAGTTCTTCAAGGATATTCTTCCTTTCTTTGCCAAGATGATGATGATGATGAGAGAGAGAGAGAGAGAGAGAAAAGGAGATTTAAACTTAATTATGAAAATAGGTTGTATCTAATGAAAGTCATATCAACTATTAGTAAAACATTCAAAGGTTTTTCAAGTTCATACTGAATGGAAAATTTAATGTTGTGTGTGTGTGCTGTCCCACAGCAGATACATATACAAACATGCACATTTACAGAAGAATTTATTTTCATTTTACCTTCTTCAAAATATTCCTCAGGGAGTTCAGATAATCCAAGATTAGGATCAATTTCCTGAAAAGCAAAACAACCCAAAAGATTACATTTTTGGTATTTTTTTTTTGCTAAGACAGACAAACGTTATTTTATAATATATATATATTGTTGCTATTATGCAAAAGTGTAAGTCAAAAACGTTGCTTTTTCAGAAAAAATAGTTTCACCGTTCCATAGCAAAACCGCTGTACTACATTTTGACAATTATTGATATCTTGGCATCTGAAGCAGCTGGAGATATGATAGTTTGACCAAAAGAATTGACTATTGCAAGCAAATATGTATATATATATATATTCTTTTATTTGTTTCAGTCATTTGACTGCAGCCATGCAAGAGCATCGTCTTTAGTCAAATAAATTGACCCCAGGACTTATTCTTTGTAAGCCTAGTACTTATTCTATCAATCTCTTTTGCCAAAATGCTAAGTTACGGGGATATAAACACACCAACATCGATTGTCAAGCGATGGTGAGGGGACAAACAGACACACACACACACATGACAAGCTTCTTTCAGTTTCCGTCTACCAAATACACTCACAAGGCTTTGGTTGGCCCAAGGCTATAGTAGAAGACACTTGTCCAAGGTGCCACACAGTGAGACTGAGCCCAGAACCATGTGATTGGTAAGCAAGCTACTTACCAGACAACCACTCCTGTGCCTAAATAACAAACAAATTAGCTAGTCAGAAAATCTGTATAAGAAAAGAGAGCAGTAACTGTACTGAGAAGCAATGTCTATTGACGTTTCAACATGGCTGTTCCATGTTAACCCCAGGAGGACGCCTCCGCCAGCTGGTTATTCGATGCAATCTGAGCCCTATATATATTGCAAGCAGGGGAGTGAGCCCTTATCATCTTCCAGCAATGGGATCAACAGACAGTACAGTTTTGAGCTATTTGTGCTCATCCTTAATAGTGGATACTTGTCCGCTAGAGATAGCAGTAGTTTGCTCCAGTTCACAATATACAGAAAAATAAGTGACAACCAGTCACTGATCTTGCAACAAGCAAATTAGCTGGTTAGAAAATCTCCATAAGAGATGAAAGTATTAACTATACTGAGAAGCAATGTCTATCACCATTTCAA
Source organism: Octopus bimaculoides (assembly GCF_046866305.1). Classification (NCBI taxonomy): domain Eukaryota; kingdom Metazoa; phylum Mollusca; class Cephalopoda; order Octopoda; family Octopodidae; genus Octopus; species Octopus bimaculoides. The sequence continues at coordinate 64,120,210 of NC_142934.1, read as the reverse complement.
CAGGGTTGTTCCATACGAATTGATGTTACTATCATTTTAACCCCAGGAGGTCACCTCTTCTAGCTGGTTAGTCGATGCAATATATATATATATATATATATATATATATATATATATATATATCATCATCATTTAACGTCTGCCTTCCATGCTAGCATGGGTGGGACAGTTGCACAAGAGCTGACCAGGCAGAAGCCTGCACCAGACTTCTGTGATTGCTTTGGCAGGATCTTTACAGCTGGATGCCCTTCCTAACACTAACCACTCAGCAGAGTGGACCTAGTGCTTTTTATGTGGCACAAGCACAGACGAGGTCAGTTTTGGCAAGGATTTTACAGCTGGATACCCTTCCAAACACCAACCACTTTAGAGTGTGGATTGGGTGCTTTTAAGTGGTACTTGCACTGACAGGGTCACCAAGTACTTGCAAGATAAAAAAAAAAACTTTCAAGGGGGAGGGGGCATTGGAGGAGGTGATCTTGTGTTGGATGATAAAGGCTTATAATGAGACAGAAACAGGTGTGTTGCCAGTAGTTTCCGGCTTGGAATTTCTGGAATCACCATTGACACTGGCTTACGCTTATTGTCTGAGCACCATATACTATATTAATATTCCTTGCACTTTCTGTGGTGTTATTGCCTTTATTGAACTCATAAAGCAAAATATGCTCCATTGTTATTTTCATTACAGCTTTGAAAAAATAACTGTACTCTTCAAAACTTGCATTAAGGATAAGGTAAAATTACTAGCTGCTTTTATAGCAAGTCAATGCAGGTAGTTTATCCTGTCCTCCAGCTTTTAGTTCATGTAATTGAAAAAAACCGCATTATTTATGGGATGACCCAATATATATATATATATATATATATATATATATATATATATATATATATATATATATATATATATATATACCATTTTGTCCTTGTTCTTTTGCCACGTCATGTACCCAGTTATGTATCTATATGTACATGTAGATGAACGTATATACATACATGTACATATATATGCATATACTCATATATTGTTTGTATCACAACAGAACGCACGCGTTACCTTTATACAGTAAGTTTTAACTATATATATATATATATATATATATATATATATATATATACACACACACACGTATATCCAAAAAATAGGTATATCAAATACCATACAACATAAATTCTTGATTTATTAAAGTTATATCTGCCTCTAGTGAATGCGTTTTAATTACAAGACTAGCTTTGCTTGAGAAAGGGGAGATAATCTACAGAGTCGAAAATTCTCCTAGAACTGATGTGACATTAAGGACAAGGACAGGTCTACAGATAAGAGGACAATTGTGGACACATATTTCTGTCTCACATTACATAAGGGTGGGTAGCAGTAACTAAAAGGAGAAATGTAGATGGTGATGACAAGTTGTCAAGGCATATCCTCAGTGTACAAGAAGGTGAACAGAAGGGACAATAGGGAAAAGCAACAACCAAATGACATGAAAATTAAATTGGAATTAAAACAGTTGTTTTAATATTTTGGAAAAAAAACTTACCATTGCATAAAGATTGTGGAACCCATGTACTTGACTGGGTACCTTTGAGAACTTTTGGTTAAAAGCATCAGATATATTGTGTGCTGGATCAGTGGAAATGATCAGAACAGTATCGCGTACTTTAGCCAGTTCAACAGCTAAACAACAGCTGAAATGAAAAGGGAAGGAGAAAGAACTTGCAGTTTTAGTAAAGATCTTGCAAAGCCCATTTAAATGTTTGTGAAGTCTTATTAGACGAAGTGTTTTTAGTTGAGTAAATAAGTTAAAAAGAGTCTCAGGATGTGAAAACGTCTTCCAAATATTTATATACGTAGGTAGCATGATATACATATATATAGATATAGATATTTGGTCGCACATTAGTATTGAATGGGAATTTCAGTACTTTATTCCATAGGTGTGAAGACTTAATGCATGTTTTTATTTCATCAGATCTTGTTTGTCTCAGAATGACTGGTAATGTCTGTCTGAATTCTCCTGATAAAACTAACGTAACTCCTCCCATTGGTTTACTGTTGCCTCTGATGTCCTGTAAGGTCTCACCAAGAGCTTCCATTGCCCCTCTATGTGACATGGTGCATTCATCCCAAATGATAAGGTGGCATTGGCACAACACTTCTGGTGAACCTGACTCTTTGCTTATGTTACAAATTGTAATGTCATTTGTGACCAGGTTTTTAGTGGTAATTTAAAAGCAGAATGAGCTGTTCGTCCTCCTGGGAGGATGGTGGCAGCAAAGCCAGACACTGGTACAGCAACTGCGATTCTAATTTTTATTACCTTACCTTGGAGAGAAGCAATGTTACAAATGTTTTACCTGTGCCACCAGGAACATCAAGAAAGAAAATTCCTCTGCTTTTTTTTCTAGCGATTGTTGAACGCCGCACGCACGCATACAGTATCATCAGACGAAGGGGACGTGTGTGTGTGTGTGTGTGTGTGAGAGAAAGAGAAGAGAGGGAGAGAGAGAGAGAGAGGGAGTAAAGGGGTGTGTTGTCATGTATACGTACATGTATAAATACATATGTATACATCTTTTTTCTATGTTTATGTGTGTGAGAGAGATAGAGAGAGTGCCACTTGAATATCACTCTCTCTCTTTCTCTCTCTCTCACACACACACACGCACACATAGAAAAAAGATGTATACATATGTATTTATACATGTACGTATACATGACAACACACCCCTTCAATCACACACACATAAATGTATACAAACGTACATACAAAAAACACGTGTCCATGTGTGACTGATACAAATACATAGAGCTGAACACGGCGAGCAGAAAGAGAATAAACAAAAGATTGTTACAGAAAATAATGAAGTGTGCGAGTTCAGAACGAAATCAAACTTGGAGTGTGTGTGTGTGTGTGTGTGTGATAGAACATTGCTAACAATGGCTGAGATAAACATGGAATGAAGAAATCGTATAAATAAAAGCACGTTAAAAACTATATTGTACTGAATATTTTAATTCGTGAACTTCGTAAATATTTCGGTCGACATTATTACCCGGAAACAAAATAGAAAAAAAAAAAATAGTGCAACGGATATAAAAAAAAAAAAAAAGTGTGTGGGGAAACGAATATGAAAACAGAAATGCCCGGAAAGCAACGGGGGGGGGGGGGCGGAAGACACCTTCGAAGAATTCACAAGATCGAATATTTTCCCCTCATAACTTTTAGGGAAATGGAGAATATCTATCTACTCCACCCCCCTGTAGGAAACGAAACTGAAAACAGTTTACAAATAGCGAACATTGAAATAGAAAGTGAGAGACGACGCTGTTTTAACGTCAATACCGGAAGTTGTCATTAAGAAACCTTTTTAAAGAATTGAATCATAAATATAAAGCAAAATTTTTTATTTTTAATAAAAAAAAAAAAAAAATCAAATCAAGACACTATTATATGTCCGAGGTCAAATTATTCATGCATCACAAGTTTGCCAGTCATTGGTGAAGCTGTTTTCACGTGGAAAGCGAATACACACACATCTCTATTTTATATATTAGATTAGAAGAAGATATATAAGTTTCACAATTCAAAGAAACTGGCAGGTTGAAGAAATTAAAACAATGCTCCCCGTATGGTATCTGGCAGAAGCAGCGCCGCCAAACACTCTTACTGCAGGGGCCTTGAAGAACTTTTGTTTTTATCGAACCATAGCTCAACCCAGAGGAAAAAGAATGAGTTCATTCATTCATATACCTTAATATAACTACGCTTGAAATTATTAGAGAAAATAATTGAAGTGGAAGTGAAGGTACAAAACAGTGAAAAGGAAAAGGGAGCTAGTGACCTCATAGAATCCAAGAAGGGTCAGGATAAGGCTGAAAGAGAGGAACAAAACAAAGGAGACACCAACACCCTGGACAACTGTGAGTTCAAGAAGAATGCCAAAGTTCACCAGGAGAAAACCAAAGGTGAAAGAGGAAAACAGTAGCAAAGTAAAGCTGGAGAAACAAACAAAAACAAAGGCACCAGTGGGCCAGCGGGCTGAGAATGGATGTGGGCCCATGGTGGATTCACAAGGAAAACGAAATTGAACCCGCAAAGGTAATGGCTGGTAAAAAGGGAACCAAACCAGTCAGCAAGTTCTATGTAAAGGCTACCTGCTGGCATGGTGACATTGGGACAGGCTGCAGATTTGCTCGTCCCAAATCCCATATGAGCAGTGCTCGTTCAATTTGCTTGAAGACCAGGAAAAACAGCCTCCAACAACACAGCACCAGATCACAAGATACATTGTCACTACCATGGAAGTGTGTGGATGGTGCATGTACTGCTCCAATGAGGAAATAAACTGTCAGTGCAGTGCAGATAGCAGCTGCTGAACAACAGGCTTTTTTGGAGGTCGCACAGAAGATTGTAAGGCAGCTGACCTGGCTTCATCAGACATCCAGTATCAGGAACATGTACCAGTACCCATAACCACCTCAAACAGCAAAGAATCTGGAGTGGCCACCCCTGATACTTCTGCACATGTCAGCTCAGTGGCTACTACTCACACCCTCTATGTCACACTGGTATTCTTATGGCACATCAGGGGCCTTGTAACGTCCCAACAACGCAAAACACAATACCTGAGCGACTTAGTGACATGTAATCAAGCAATATGTGTGTCACTAACAGAAACACATCTGAATGTGGACATATCAGATGCTGAGATACACATACCAGGGTATGTTGTGTTTCGAACTGACAGGAGAGAAAGGACTCAAGGTGGAGTGGCAATGTACATTCGGTAAGAAGTCACACCTGTGGTCCTGCTGTCACGCTCAAACTCAGTCTGTGACACTCTGGTGGTACACATTAAACAGATGGAACTAATAATATGTACCATGTATCGCCCACCAAATGCTCCAAACCATGGGGATTCATTTGAAGAGAGCCTCCAAGAAATGAAAGAAGTATTAACCAACCTGGATGACAACCTGCACATACTTCTTTTAGGGGATTTCAACCTCCCTTACGTCAAATGGCCTGAAGGTCACATTCTCTCAGGTATGTCACTGCATGGCCTGACGCATGCAGAATCTCTGCTTGACGTCACTAACATGCTCTTTATGGAGCAAATAGTGCTCCACCCAACAAGAGGAAAAAATGTCCTGGACCTCTATTTCACAACCAACATAGCGCTCATCCATAATGTTAAGGTGGCACTGACGATTTTCTTGGACCATTATTTAATAGAACTAACAATGTATGGTCTGCAGAAGACTACAGACATGCAAGCTACTAAAAGCACCCTACTTCTCTCCAACCTGAACTTTTGTAAAGCTGATTGGAAGGGTAATGAGAAAGAACATAATTGGTCTGTCAGTCTCTCTACAGAAGACATTGGCATAAAGCTACAACACTTTATGACAATCATGTATGACATCTGCAGTAAGTTTGCTCCAAGCCAGCAGAAAAATATAATACTCAGGGATAGGAGGATTCTAATGAGACAAAGAGCAAAAATCTCAAATTGTCTGAAAGGGGCCACTAAAGGATAACAAACAATCCTATCTCAAACGAACATTGCTCAAGATTGAAAATGAACTCAAATGCTCCCATAAAAAGGAGAAGGCAGAAAAGGAGGCCAGGGCTGTCAAAAATATTAAGACAAACCCTAAAGCCTTCTATTGGTATGCAAAAGAAGCTGCTTCAGTACGGTACAAAATAGGGCAACAACTTGAAGAAAATGGCTCACCTACTGCTGACTCCCAGAGGATCAGTGAAATACTGAATGTGCAATACAAGAGTGCTTTCACAACTCCTCTGGGGCACTTGCAAGTAGCTATGCCTGATGAGTTCTTTGGATCCACAGACCTACACAACAAAATAGCAATTATTGATAGTGATAGCATCAGCATAGAGGAAACTGATGTGATATCAGCCACTGATGAAATAGCTCAAACTCAGCAATAGGCCCTGATGGATTCCTAGTGATCCTCCTAAAGAAATGCAAAGGGGCTCTAGCTAGACCACTTCAGATTCTCTTTCAGAGCTTCCTCACAACAGGGAGACTTCCCAAAAAGTTAAAGAAAGGCATTATATCCCTTATCCATAAGGAGATATTATTAAATAATAATAATAACTCCCTTGATGAACGTAAAATTAAATGTAGACATAAATAAATTATTTATATAAGTTTAGCTAGTTGTGTATATATATATATATATATATATATATATATATATATATATATATATATATATATATGTATGTGTGTGTGTGTGTGTGTGTGTGTGTGTGTGTGTATATATATATATAAACCCTATTTTACGTTTAATAATTGTAGTAGTTATAATTTGTACTTATAAAATGTGTATTAGTACGATAATATTTTTAGTGAATATTATATATTAATAATTAAATGATACTATGATTTTTATAAAATAAATAATTTAAATATTTTAATTAATTTATTTAATGTAAATATATTAATTTATAGTATTTTAGCTTCTTTCATGTATATCATCTAATTTATGTATTTTAGTTTTAATTTATTAGACTTTAAAATTATTTAGGATTTAAAATCTTCCAGTAAATGTTTATAATACAGTTAATTTATTATGATTACAGCTAAAATACATTTTGATTTTATAAATAAAACTTAAATACATATTTATATATCGCTTTATGCTATTGCTTTTCTTTATGCCATATTTTCATGCGACTTAATTCTAATAAATGCTAAGTTAAAAGTATAACATTTAAAATTTTAGTTTAAACTAAAGCTTCGATAAGATAAGTATTGCATTTATTTTCAGTAATATTGTTAAATGTTTTTCTTTTATTTATTGGTAAAATAAGTATTTTTATATAAATTCATTTCATATTTATTATTACTTGATATATATACATTGATTTTATTATTATTGTATTTTGACCTGACGATTAGCTATATTTTTGAATAGAATTGATTTTCGATTGATTTATTTTGAATCGATTTGATTTTTATTTTCTATTTGAAAATATGGTTATGAAATACTATTTTAATATTTATTACTTTGTACTTTTTTGATTTTTATTATAGGTCTTTTTAGTGTATTTACACAGGCACACACACACATACACAAAAACACACCCACTCTCTCTCACTGGACAATGATGGTTTTGCCATTTTTAAAGGCCAAGAATCAACTTGTCATCTTTTATTGAAAAAACTGATCAGCTGTAAACACAATTTTCTTTCTTCTCTCACTCTTCCTTCTTTCTTTCCTTCTCTTTCCCATTGACACTCCTTTCAGATACACAGGCACACACATACACACACAAACACAAAAACACACACACACTCTCTCTCACTTTCTCCCCATTCCTCACCCTCTTTTACTATCCTATATTATCTCTCTCCACCCCTACACATTCAATAATACTATAAAAAGAGATAAAATCCTCTCAAGAAGAAATAAATCTGGACAGTCTACTAGAATAGATGCAAGTGCTAATATATGATTTATAAAAACATGTGACATATTAATACAAATCTGTAAATGTACAACCATCCAGATATCTGAGTACCTTATTATTTTTTCTAATAAATAATTCCTGCACATCACCTCCAAACCTTCTAATATATGTGTGTGTGTGTGTGTGTATATGCATATCTATATATACATACATTAGCCCTTTGAACTTTTTAGACCCTCTTTTAAACTCTCTGATGAAGCCTGTAGGCACACCCAATACCCTAATTTTATCTACCGATCACTACAGAACACTGAAGAGATGGAAATAACATGTGGGGTATTGTGACCTCTTGGCAGAAAGGGCTGTAAGAAACTGTTCTCTTTCTTTTTCTATTCTAGGAATTACTGGTACTTACGTATGTAATACATAGTCTTTACATAAATATATATATTCTCATAATTGTTTAAAATAAATAGACATAATATAATGTCTAACAGGTGATGTATACTATTTCTGTATCCCCTCCATACACATATATTCATATGTGTATATATATATATATATAATTATATGTATATATGAATATACATAAATATATATATATGTATATATGAATATATATATATATATATATATATCTATATGTATATATATCATCATCATCGTTTAATGTCTGCTTTCCATGCTAGCATGGGTTGGATGATTTGACTGAGGACTAGTGAACTGGATGGCTGCACCAGGCTCCAATCTAATCTGGAAGAGTTTCTACAGCTGGATGCCTTTCCTAACGCCAAGCACTCCAAGAGTGTAGTGGGTGCTTTTACGTGCCATCGGCACGAAGGCCAGTCAGGAGGTACTGGCAATGGCCATGTTTGAAATGGTGTATTTTACGTGCCACCTGCACAGGAGCCAGTCCAGCGGCACTGGCAACAACCTCGTTCGAATGTTTTTTCCACGTGCCAGTAAAGCAATGCTGTTAACGATCATGCTCAAATGGTGCTAATCATCATCGTCATATAACGTCCGCTTTCCATGCTGGCATGGGCTCGACGTTTTGACAGAGGACTGGCGAGCTAGAAGGCTGCACCAGGCTCCAATCTTATCTGGCAAAGTTTCTAAAGCTAGATGCCCTTCCTATGCCAATCACTCCGAGAGTGTAGTGAGAGCTTTTACATGCCACCGACATGAGTGCTGGTCAGGTGGTACTGGCAATGACCATGCTCAAAAGGTGTTTTTTACGTGCCACCTGCACAGGAGCCAGTCCAGAGACACTGGTAATGACCACACTCGAATGCTGTTTTTCACGTGCCACCAGCATATGTGCCAGTAAGGCGACGCCAGCAACGATCATGCTTGAATGGTGCCTTTTACGTGCCACTGGCAAGGGAGCCAATCCGCGGCCCTGGTAACGATCACGCTTGGATGTGTTTTTAACATTCCACTGGCATAGTGCCAATCATGCAGTACTGTCATCGGCCACATCAGAGATTTTGATTTTGATTTCACTGGCGTCAATAGGGCTTTGCAAGCAAAGTTTGTTGTCCAATGAATGAGGGAACTGTTTACACCCACTGGCATAGGCCACGGGCTATTGTCTCAGTTGACTTGTCGGGTCTTCTCAAGCACAGCATAATTCCAAAGGTCTCGGTCACTAGTCATTGCATCGGTAAGGCCCAATGTTCGAAGGTCATGCTTCACCACCTCATCCCAGGTCTTCCTGGGTCTACCTCTTCCACAGGTTAGCTCAACTGTTAGGGTGTGACACTTTCTCACACAGCCATCCTCATTCATTCACAACACATGACCATACCAGTGCAGTTGTCTCTCTTGCACACCACGTCTGATGCTTCTTAAATCCAACTTTGCTCTCAGGGCACTTACACTCTGTCGTATATGGACATTGACATTACACATCCAGTGGAGAATACTGGCTTCACTCCTTGCAAACTTACGCATGTCATCAGCAGTCACGGCCCATATTTCACTGCCATGTAGCATGGCTGTTCATACACATGTGTCATACAGTTTACTCTGAGCGAGAGGCCCTTTGTGAACTTTTACATGCCACCGGCATGGGAGCCAGTCAGCGGCCCTGGGAAGATCACATTCAGATGGTGCTCTTAATGTTCCATTGGCACGAGTGCCAATCAGGCGGTACTGTCATCGGCTACATCAGCGATTTTGATTTCATTTGCCTCAAAATGTCTTCGCAAGCAAAGTTTATTGTCTAGTGAATGAAGGATACTCATAAGTGGGCTGGTTATACACCATTGGCATAGGCCACGGGTTATGGTCTCACTTGGCTTGTCGGGTCTTTTCAAGCACAGCATATCTCCAAAGGTCTTGGTTACTAGTCATCGCTTCGGTGAAGCCCAATGTTTGAAGGTCATGCTTCACCACCTCATCCCAGGTCTTCCTGGGTCTAAGTTTTCCACAGGTTCGCTCAACTGCTAGAGTGTGACACTTTTCCACAAAGCTGTTCTCATCCATTCACAACACATGGCCATACCAGCGCAGTCACCTCTCTTGCACACCATATCTGATGCTTCTTAAGTCCAACATTTCTCTCAGGTCGCTTACACTCTGTTGTGTATGCACATTGACATTACACATCCAGCAGAGAATACTGGCTTCACTCCTTGCAAACTTACGCATGTCCTCAGCAGTCACGGCCCATGTTTCACTGCCATGTAGCATGGCTGTTCGTACACATGTGTCATACAGTCTACCTTTTACTCTGAGCAAAAAGCCCTTTGTCACCAGCAGAGGTAGGAACTCTCTGAACTTTGCCCAGGCTATTTTTGTACCTTCTAGCAGCTGCACTTTCAGAGCATCCACTCCTGCTACTGACTTGGTCACTTAGGTAATGGAAGCTATCAACTACTTGTAGTTTTTCTTCCTGGAATGTGACAGAAGCTTTTCTCTGCACATTTTCAGTGATATATATATATACATACACACACACACATATATATATATATACATACACACACACACATATATATATACATACACACACACACATATATATATACATACACACACACACATATATATATACATACACACACACATATATATATATATATATATATATATATATATATATATATATATATATATATATATATATATGTATATATATATACACGCTTGCATGAAGAAACATCTACAGAAATGCCAGACCCACAAATTCACAGTAAACATCAAAGCAACACTGCGGAACAGGGGCAACCTCAGAATCATACATATATCATCATTTAACGTCCATGTTCTATGTTGTCACATGTTGGATGGTTTGATTGAAAACTGATAAGGTTCAAATCATATTTGACATGGTTTCTAAGGCTGGATGCCCTTTCTAACACCAACCACTCCAAGAATGTAATATATATATATATATATATATATATATATATATATATATATATAGTAGCTGGCTTCGTGCTGTCAAAAACGACGGCTAATATTGTATATAAATATGGTACAAAATAAGGTACATAATAATCACAGATACAAACATTCACATACTTTCCTTCTACACATACACACATATACTCACACAGAGTTGAAATGTTGTTTGATTTTTCTTTTGAACATTGAATGTTCACCATTCCACTACCAGTTTGATATCACCTCTTTCTTCCTTATTCATCTATCACCCCTTACTTTTTCATTCATATGTTGTGATGGAGAAATACAGAAGAGTATTATTATAGTAGAAAATTACACATACAGACACAGATAATGTGTGCGTTAGTGTGTGCCCTTGTCTGGATATCACATGATGGTTGTAAATGACATCATCATATAAGCAAGGTTGTTTGTCTCTAGTCTTCTATGAAAAAAACATTTCTAAATATCTAGATATGGGAAAATATTACCTTACTTGGAACAAGTGAGACAGCAAGAAGGGCATCCAACTGTAGAAAATCTACCTCAACAAATTCCGCCTGACCCATGCAAGCTTGAAATAGTGGACATTAAATGATCTTGTGTGTGTGTGTGTGTGTGTATTTGTCCTGACATCATATGATAGCTGTAAGTAACTGTCATTGTAATATAAATGACTAGCAGAAATACCCGGCGTTGCCCCGGTTAAGGAGAATAATGAAATCTAAAAACGCCGTCTAGACTACGCATCATCTTTATATATAGAGATGTATATACACACACGCACCCAAACACACGTATATATATGTATATCAATATAAATATATGAAAGTCAATGAAGTTTCGTAAAAGAAGGTGATCATGTACATACTTTCTTGCTGTTGTGATTATAACACCTCATTGTAAACTATGTTCCTTGTTTTCCCTTGTAGAGCATATACAAATAGGTTTTTTGTTGCTGCCCACATACAGTTGTCCATGTGAGAAGCAGGGCTCTTCCAAGAGAAGACCAGTTACAGACAGTGTTTGACCCTGATATTTGTTTATGGAGATGGCAAAAGTCACACGAAGGGGGAATTGTAGTCTTCTGAATGTAAAAGGAATGTCTGCTCCTGATGGAGTAAGAGGAATTCTTGGAATAGAGACGTCATCCCCTTTTGCACATCCAGAAAGAATGGTAGCCTCGATAACGTGTGACATCATTTTCTAAATAATGCTCATCTGTTATGTTCGGGTTAAAATTTCATCAACATCAAAAATATATGAATTTTCATGGGAGTTATGGCCGTTATGCAAAGAATATAATTTCCAAATTTCATAAAGATCCATTCAGTACTTTTGACGTAGTTTTGGATAAGAAAACAAATGACTAATGTGTGTGTTTGTGTGCATGTATATGTGTGTGTGATGGGTGTATATATGTATAGATATCTGTATGCATGTATATATGTATATATGTACATCTATATGTATACATATACATCTACACATATGTATACATATACATGTATGTATAGATCTAGATATATATACATATACGTGTACATCTATATGTATGCATATACATCTCTCTCTCTCTCTCTTTCTCTCTCTCTTTCTCTTTCTCTCTCTCTCTCTCTCTGAAAGTATCTGTCATTACAGTATCGAAATGGTGTACATATACATGTATATGTATACATATACATCTCTCTCTCTTTCTCTCTCTGTGAAAGTATCTGTCACTACAGTATCGAAATGTGATTGTTTCAGTTAGTGGAATAGTTTCATTTTTAAAGTGAAAGTATTTGACATGAGTGTTTTTGTTTCACTTTTGACACGTAATACTTAAATAGTGGAGGAGATATTATGTTGCCGTGTGCTCGAACTCTGCAAGAAGTTAATAATTTTTTTGGACTAAAACACAACTGGAACCCTAAGTAAGGCATGTGTAAAATTTGAATGAAATTGGTTGCGTAGTTCTCGAGTTTTAGGGATTCACACAGACAGACAGACAGACAGACACACATTCTCATTTTTATATATATAGATGTCCTTTATTTTCAATCTTCTATGCAAACATGTCCAGTCACGAAGAGATATTACCTTGCTTGTAAACAAAGTGAGGGTTGATGATAGGAAGGGCATCTGGTCGTAAAAAAAATCTGCCTCAACGAATTCCGTTTGATTCATGCAAGCAGGAAAATGGACTTGAAAACGATGACGACTTACCACAAATGTAAGCAAACTCATGTCATAATGAGCCAACGAGAGAACCCCTCCCTTACATAGCCACCTAGAAACAGCAGTTAAATATGCCACGAATAACACCCAATCGTCTTTAGATAGGAAGAACATATTGGACAACGCAATCAAATATACAAAAATAGTAAAATAAAAAATATAACACCTTTGATCATCGGTCATTTTTGATCAGAGTTGACCAGCATCTTAACAAGAAAAAAACAGCAACTATCATTATTCATGTATTTAAATTAGAGCATTCCTATACAATAGAGTCGGAAATTATTTACAGCACCAAGAACCATAATTTCTTTGGCCGTGTAGGTTTCGTGCGTTGTATTCTGGGGAAAAAAATAAAAAGTAGCACTCCCTACCATCGCCTTCTTTTGTGATTTTTCAGCTTGATATTTTTCTTTCGAAATTATTTTCCATATTTGTCTTATATATCCAAGATTATGATTCTTTAAAAATGAGAGTAGCATAAATGTGGAAATTTTTTGGAAAAAATTCAAAACTGAGAAATCACCTCCCCCCCACAAAAAAGAAGAAAGAATGGTATGAGGTGGGGAGGAATCTCACTACTATCTTTTTTTTTTCTGCAGGATCGTAATCTATGATGCTTGAAACATACGCAAAGAAATTATGGTTTTAGTTGTTTTGTTCTCGCTTTGCTTGTTATTTTTTTTTTTTTTTTGAGCACTAGATAATTTTCGACTCTATTCTAAAAGAATAATTTAAAATATTTATCATGTAATCTTAGACTGCTTCGTCAAGTTCACTTTTATTAAACGTAAACGCGTACAGATGTTACGCGTCTTCTCTCGGGGCGAATAAAATGCTTGTAAAGCGAACAAATAAGGGAAACCGAAATGCCAAATTCCCGTTGTCATTCAAACGCTAGTAACTGCGTAAATTTACAGCGATGAGGTGGAATAAAACTATTTAAATAAGTCCTCTTGAAAAATTTTAATTAGCTTTTAAATTTCAATTAATTTTCACATTTAACAATATTTCACATGCAAACACACAAACTGAGCAATCCTCAATAGATGCTTCAAAATCAACACGACCGTACATTTTCGACTTGATGTCATAAACACACTCGAGGCAGAAAAAAAAAAAAAAGACGTAATCCTAGATATACAATGTTCGGAAGAAAACATAGGATGTTTACGACTGGAACGAATTTAATCATAGATCTGTTTAGTCAGACAAACCTATGATCAAACCAGAAACATTACACAGGGGTGGTACAAATTTTTGTGTGTGTGTGTGTGAAACTTTGTCAGTCAATTTGTTTTGAATTTAAATACCACCAGATTGAAATGATGTTTTTCATTTTTGTAATCTGTTTCTGTGTTGGGAGAAAAAAATAATTAACAAAATTGTAATTCTATCCGTATCTTTAAAATCAATTTAATTATAAACATGGAGGATTCAGAGGATATTAATACGCGACCGAATTTTCCACACTTGCAAACAAATATAAAACTGATGTTTTTGTTTTTTAAAAATAAAATCGGCGTAAGAAACTCTTCATACTAAAATCTGGTTATATACAATACATAGAAATTTATAAGTATGAAGATGTAAATACAAATGATTATGCAGGGGGAAATATCAAGGGATAGTAAGTGATTCATTCTTGTAAACGATATTGAGCATTCCCATGTTTAAGCCAATATAAAACATAGTGAGGTAAAAAAATATGTAAAATAGATCCAACAGTATAGAAGCGCAATACGTAAATTAGTGGACAAAATATCTCACCTAGATGTTGTCTTCCCAACACCACCTTTTCCACCGACAAACACCCACTTTAATGACTGTTGGTCAATAATGTTTTTAAGTGAAGGATCATATTCAACTTCAGCGGCAGCCATGATGATACTATTCGGTGTTTCAACTGATGTTGTCCCTTGTTAAAATAAATACCGAAATTAAATCATGACCGCAAAAAAAAAAAAAAAAATCTAATACATGTCTCTATAATAAGCTAGTCGTTGTGGGGGCGAAACGGGCACGCGCGCACGCGCACACACTCACACACACACACACGTATGTATATATATATATGTATGTATGCGTGTATATATATGTGTGTATATGTATATTGTATATATGTGTGTGTGTATATATATATATATATATATATATATATATATATATATATATATATATATATATATATATGTGTATATATATATATATATATATGCGCACGTGTGTGTGTGTATGAATATGCATACATACACACATATATATACAAAAATATATATGTATGTATATATAACTCATTTTCAGTTAATTGAAAGAAAGAAAATGAAGAGTTAAAAGTTAATAATTATTCATTATCACAAAAATTGGTAATCTTCATTTCTTATGGCTGTTTCCATTAGTGCCCAATTGGTAAATGATAAATTTATGCTTTAGATTTGCATTTATATGTTATGAGCATTATTTCATCAGAGAAAAAGATATACTGACTGGCCCTTGTGCTGGTGGTGCGTAAAAGGTACCCACTACACTCTTGGAGTGGTTGGCATTAGGAAGGGCATCCAGCTGTAGAAACTCTGCCAAATCAGATTGGAGCCTGGTGCAGCCTTCTGGCTTGCCAACCCTCAGTCAAACCGTCCAACCCATGCCAGCATGGAAAGCGGACGTTAAACGACAATGATGATGATGATGACGATAGAAATATTACATTTCTAAATCTCTCAGAGAGATTTATACAGTAGCAGCATGATAAAGTGATGGTATGTTGCCAACTTAATGTGGCAGTCCCATGACAGGGAAAAATGCTACTGCTATTTAGCCCTAGGAAACACTGTTTCCAGTTGGCCATGACACATTTTTTGATGATGATGATGAAAGCATAAATTTGTAATTTACCTATTGGGTACTAATGTAAATGGCCGTAAGAAGTGAAGATTACCAATTTTTTAATAATAAATAATTATTAACTTTTAACTCTCCATTTTCTTTCCGTCAGTTAACTGAACATGAATTATCATCATCATCATCATCATCATCATCGTTTAACGTCCGCTTTCCATGCTAGCATGGGTTGGACGATTTGACTGAGGACTGGTGAAACCGGATGGCAACACCAGGCTCCAGTCTGATTTGGCAGAGTTTCTACAGCTGGATGCCCTTCCTAACGCCAACCACTCAGAGAGTGTAGTGGGTGCTTTTACGTGTCACCCGCACGAAAACGGCCACGCTCGAAATGGTGTCTTTTATGTGCCACCCGCACAAGCCAGTCCAGGGGCACTGGCAACGATCTCGCTCGAAAATCCTACAGGAGCCAGTCAGGCGGTACTGGCAACGGCCACGCTCAAAATGGTGCATCTCATGTGCCACCCGCACAAGAACCAGTCCAGGGGCACTGGCAACGATCTTACTTGGCTTGCCGGGTCTTCTCACGCACAGCCCATTTCCAAAGGTCTCGGTCCGTAGTCATCGCCTCGGTGAGGCCCAATGTACGAAGGTCTTGCCTCACCACCTCAGCCCAGGTCTTCCTGGGCCTACCTCTTCCACGGGTTCCCTCAACTGTTAGGGTGTGGCACTTTTTCACGCAGCTATCCTCCTCCATTCTCACCACATGTCCATACCAGCGCAATCGTCTCTCTTGCACGCCACAACTGATGCTTCTAATGTTCAGCTTAATATATGCCTATCTATTTAACGAAATTTCAATTCCCCAAAATACTAGGTATACAACCAGTGTTTCCTTGGATGTAACCATCCCTTTATGAGGTTAACATATCCTCTAAGCAACTTATATGTATATTCATACATATATGTGTGAGTGCATATACATATATCTATAAGGTTATGTGTGCAAATATATAGATTTACACACACACACTCACACATTTTTATATATGCTATCTTACAAAAAATCTATCAGCTAAGCAAATGGCCTTCTCGAAATACATTAAAAACTTTATGACATATTCAGAAAACTATTCCAGAAAACTGTCTCTATTCTCTTTGAACATATAAGAGTCAAACTTAGATAGGGCAAAATAAGTAAGTCAAGATAAGGCAAATTTACCTTTTCAGTTCTCCAGAATAACATTTCAAAATGATTCATACACATCAATATCCATCCTTAGGCATCAGAAGGATCAGAAATGCAACAAAAATTGAAAATATCTTACTCAAATGAAAGAGGATCATGGAAAAATGGCAGATGATCTGAAATTAACGAATCTCAACTAGATCTAAAAACTCAAAGTAAAGTATTGTCTATAGCATCTTTACAATCTTCTAGTGTGTCTCTCTTTCTGATTTATTTTTGCACCATGCAGTTGAAGAGACAAAAATTATTGAAATTAATCATTATTCATTTTGCCCCAATTTAGACTTTATTTTGGAAATTGAAAATTATCAAATTAGATATCAGTGTGAGAAAAAATTGACTTGGAATCCAAAAGAGAAAAGAGTATTGATTGTTAAACATAAAAAATTATTCAGATATTTTATTAGCAATCACAATTACAATCAGGTCAAAATTGAGGAAAAATTTCTTGAAAAATAGTACCTTTCATCTGATTAGGTCTCAAACTTTCTCAACTTCAACGACAAGAAATATGCTGACCAATTTTTACACCCAAAGATGAAGCAATAGTACAAAATGACGATGCAATACTTGAAATATAATGGTTTCAAACAAAGAGAGAATAGCAAGCAATTAGAAATTACTCAATTTGCCCCGCCCTTTATGTATGTTATATAATCATCGTCATCATTTAGCACCCACTTTCCATGCTGATATGGGCAGGACGGTTTGGCAGGAAACCAGTGAACTGCAGGGCTGTGTCGTGTTCCAGTGTCATCATTGGCATGGTTTCTAAGGCTGGATGCCCTTCCTAATCCCAACCACTTCATACCATTGGCACTACCACTTTACAGAGGGTTGTGGGTGCTTTTTATATATCACTCGTACTAATGAGATTGCCATATAACTTGCAAGACAAAAAAAGAACAGGGAAAGAAGAGAAGCGAAGGGTGGAAAAAGATCCCACTACTAAGACAAAATATATTACATGAAAAAATGTGAGCAAGAGAAATAATATTAAGATTATAAACCTGGAACTTTTCCAAGTGATATTATTTCTCTTGCTTGCATTTTTTCATGTAATCCATGTTTTTTCCAGATGATGCTATTATGTTAATTAAAAATGTGTCAAATGTGTCAATTGGCAGTGCCATCGATAATTTTTACCTTACCTCAATGGTGCTGGTGACATATTTTAAAAGTCTTCTTATGGAACTATATTCATAAAAAAGTATAGAACTATATTATCATCCTCAAATTTGAGAAACAAACACTCATAACTTTTTTCTTTTAAAACTTCATAGCATGAGATTGATACCATGAAATTCCTTGAATTAAGCTCTGACGAAGGCTGGAGGGTATATCAGCCGAAACGTTGTGTTAACAACAAATAAGATGAGGACAAATATCCGTCAAATGTAAATAATGTAAATAATGTAAATAATTCCTCATCTCTTAAATATAGAACAAAATATAGTTTGTTTTTAAAATAAAAAAGTTAATTATAGTTAAATCCAATTTTTTTGCCTTACTTATTTTTTCTTTCATGATATTTTACCTCACAACTTTTTTGATACAAATGTTGAGGTAGCAGATGAAATAGGCATGTGGATGACATCAAAGTAAAACAATGGGAAAACATTGGATTGTAGTTTAAATAATTTATTTAAACAACACTTGCATTTACTTGTTGTGTACACCAAAAATCTCACTACATGACATTACCAACTTTACTTCGAGCTGGCCAAGTAGAAATTTACAGGGTAAATACTGTGTTAATATGATAGGGTAGGATTGGACATGTTTTGTGTTTGTGTGTGCATTGGTCATTCAGTGGTGTCTGTTTATGTTCTGCGACTGCTACTGTGTTGGGTCGATCATGTTGAATATCTGGATCTCTGTTGCCTGCTTAACTGGCGAAGTTACTTGCTGGCCATCTTGCCTCTGGCTATTTCTCTGTCTGTCTGTCTGTCTCGTCCCTTGATGGATTGCTGTATTTATAATGGTTGTGACAGCTAGAAAGACAGACATGCCACAGGAGATATTCCTACCTATGTAGGTCACCTCTTGTCCACTTAAACCTTAAATGACATGGCTGAGGTTGAAGGTTGAAGGGAAATGATCCACCATTTTTTTGACAGGATAAAGAAATTTCTTTCACGCTTGTTTGGCCTGTGGTGGATCAGACAAGCGAGAATCCTTAGATTCGATTTTGAATCTCAGCTCGGAAAAAGGAAGTGTTAATTTCTACAAATATAAATCTTTGCACTGTTAGGTCAACTTAGTTTACATCGGTCGGAGTGTTGCCAGATTTTACTTTTTGAATTTTACCCAATATGTTCTCTATGTCTGCCTTGTATTTTTCAAATAAACATTTTCTCTATTATAAATTATTTAGT
>NC_142934.1:64013184-64093184 GCF_046866305.1 Octopus bimaculoides | reverse complement strand
TCCAATGTTTATATTTATAGTGCAGTTGGTCAGTTTGCCAAGGCATATCTGTATTCATGAGGGCAGGTGCAAAAAATCTCACTTTTACAAGTTATTTAGGTACCTGGATGAAGAGAGTTCTTCAGGATGATTTTTTTCAGCCAAACAGAGCCTGCACCGCTTACTGCTGTTAAAATATGGTTTGCACTTTTTTAATATCATCCACTTGATATTTTATTGCACTATTTTTCTTCAGTGTTCAAACATGCTTCCTACTGTTGTGATATTTTACCTTCCTAATATATTAAACAAGGATTTGTGTTTGCAGAGTCTGGTTCTGAAGGGACCCTCTATTGCACCAACATGTTTTTGCACATCCATCACTCCATTGACATCTTTCAACATCACCTTCACCTCATATACAATGGCTTCTGTATTGCACTGGCCATTTAGTAGGTATATAGCATTACCTCCGAATAAGCAAACCGCCTCTATGTTTCTTAGGAACCATGTTGGACGGTTTTAGTTTCTGCCATAATGATCTACGAGGTAATCTATTGTGTAATGCTTCAGCTACAGTTATTTCTAATGCTGCCATTTTTGTACTGTGAAAAGTTAACAATGTTTTGAACAGGTTTGTTTGTTGCAGTATGCATTTTACTGTTTTCGCAGTAACACTGAAACAATCCATCCACCCATCTTCTCCATCCACTCTTACTGGGAGGGTCATGAAGTAAAGTCCTCAGACACTTATTCCTTAGAGGGTCCTATCAGTAGCAACCATCATTACACTTTTTGGTTGAATTCCCAAGCATGACCAACTGAGACTATCAATACTATCCAACCATTACATTCTTAGTCTACCTCTAGGTCTCCTGCCAGTTAGTTTGGCTTGAAGAATTTGTCTTACATGTGGAAGGTAGGCATGAAAACCAAATTGAAGAATGCAAGTTTGACACCAAATTCTATGGGTGAATTATTGATTTGCACAATGATGATGCTTGACAAGTTTGTTGGTAGGTATGAGATTTCAATAAATTGCAAATAAATTTTGTTTGCCCCATATATTTAGACCATCAGCTTCAAAGAGATTCACATCTATTAGCTGCTATAAATAGTCAGATAAAAGTTGGATTAATAGCGGTTCTTTCTTTGCTCTTCTTTAGTTGGTGATGCACTGTGGACAAATTGGTACCCTGTTCCCAATCACTGCATTGATACCAGGATAACCCCAAAGAGAAGATTAGTCCTTCTCTTTAGGGCTAACAGATATTTTGTGGGTGAGCAATAATGGTTCATGTTTTGCCATGTCAGAATTTGCAGAGTTCAGTCAACAGAATGGTGGTATTAACCATAAGATCGTAGTTCCCCATTGTCAGACATCAAATCGTTGAGCTGATTATTCAGTTAGATGAGAGAAAATGGAACATGATAAATGTCTGGGGTAACACTAATAACAAGTCTGTCCTGTTTTCTGCTCGTGTGTCAAACAATATTGCATATTACTACAAGAGTTACTCCTGTAGAAGTGTTGATGAAACAACATTTGCACATCAAACTTGATCATGCAAAGCCTTATCATTTTATCCACTGAACACAACAATCAGAAAATCACAAGTTTCACCACGAAAGATCTTTTCATTTACGTCCATCTGATAAAGGTGACAGTATTATTTGCCCAACACTTTTGTTCTTAATCTTTGTGGTCAGCTGGTTACATAGTAGATACAGTTGGTCTGCAGTTTTTCATAATTTGACAACAAAATGCCTTATTATCAGCGTCATCAAAATCATACCAATTCGCGTTACTGTCTACTGAGCCAACACTTCCATCTTTCTACAATGATCTGAGATCCTGTGCTGTGGGGCTGAAATTGACTGCCCCCTGCTTTTAGCTGGTGATTCACCCTCAGTGAACAACATACTAAAACGTCGATTTCGTCATTATTCAATTGTGATTGATGTCAAATTCGTCAGATTCGATTGTGATTGATGTCAAATCAGACAGTCCTTTCCTCCTAGAGAAAAAAGAAACCCCGAAAATTAAAAGAAATTTTCTTCGTCCTTTTTTTTCTTTTTCACTTCAAGCTGATTTTAACTTCTTGAAACAAGTAGGAAAAATCAATTTTCCGAGATCTGCCTTTTATTTATGCTTCAAATTGTAGCATTTCCTTCTGTGGCCTATTATAACAGCTGTAAAAGATTTTAGTGTATGATTGTACAGGAGGTAATTAACTGAGTTAACACCGGTAAATCTCCAGTTAGTTGATGCTGACTTAGCGTAACGTGTCCGAATTCGTGTTTTATATAAAAGTATTACACCACAAAATTAGCTTTATTTTTTGATAAACCACACAAGAAGTATGTGGGATGACTTCATAACGTCAAACTTTGATATAATTTCCAACATTAATTCTCGTCTTTTAGTCTCTACGGGATTAATGACGAAATCAATAAAGTGAAGGGAAACAACTTTAACAAATTGTTTCCAGGCACTGACTCCTTTTACTTCTGAAAAAGTGAAGTTGACAAATGTTTTCTTTTAAGTCAGTAATAATAAGTGTAAAGAATAGAATTACGTCAGTAATTATATTCGAGTGAAAAATATATAACAATATTAGAAAATAATATTTCATAACTTTTAAACATGCAACAATGCTTTTTCCGTTGCAAGGATAAGTTCGATTCCACGTCTGCATCGGTACCAGGGTCGAGGCTAATGTATGATGAGAATGAGCTTTTGTGGTAGTAAGCCTAACAAATCCTCGATTCTTGAGGCTTTTATGGAGTATCATGCACGCCGACTGAATACTAGTCGCGTTGATTGCCACGAGGAGATTATCCTATTTATTCAACGAACCCCTATATAAAATATCCCTTCTGGTATTAGTTTGATTGTTGGATGATGAGTAAGGGTCCACTGGAACCACTTTTTACCTGTTGGCCAGAGGCAGATACCTTGTAGAGGATGCCACCGTTAGCGACTCATTTGCTCTATCAAGTCTTTAATGCTGCTATAGAGTTAGGGTGGAGTTACTGCATTTATGGGTGAACGAAATAGTGGACTGCAACCCTACTTTTATACGTTATACAAACTAAAATAACAAATTATTTACACAGCTCTTGACTGGTACTTATTTTATCAAACTCATAAGCATAAAAGATAAAGACCACCTTTGAAAATTTGAACGCAGATATTAAAAGTATCTAAGTAAATGCCATTTCTCTCCATCCTTTCTAGTTAAATGTTAACATGTAGAAACCCATTATCTTCATCATTTAACGTCCATGTTCCATGCTGGCATGGTTTGAACATTTTGACAGGATCGACCGACCCCACCAAAACTATATTGTGCTCTAGTGTCTGGAGTGAAAAGTGATAAAAATAGAGGTGATTTGGTGTCTGGGTGAACCTCGAAGGTACAAGATGGGTAAAAATGAATGAGGTAGAGGGACCTGGAGTGCAGATGAGTGGAGGTTGCATGAGAATGTGGGTGTAGTAGGAAATGACTGACAGTGCAGTGCTGTAGAATAATAATGATGATACAGTAGACTGGAGGAAGATGAGAAAGATGGGATGGTGCTGGAGTGGGTGGAGAAGATGAAGGCGGGTGAGAGATGTATGGTGATGGAGGAAGAGAGATAATTTGGTGACTCAGTGGTACAGTGGGGGTGGGGATCAATGAAAGTGTGGGTGAAGAGAAGAGTATTAATGGATAAAGGATGGATAACAGGTGAACTGGCTCTGGATACTTAGAAAAGTAAGTGATATCAAGTAAGAACTGCAGCTGTAGCACCATTCCTTCATAGTCAGCCTACCAACTTTTCAATCCACCCTCATAGATTAACATATAGAATGTTACACAATCTTAAGGTGTAGTTTTGGTCTATAAGTATGTTTTACATTGGTAAGAAAGTTCTTGGACAAGTAATTGTTGCAAGTCATTGAAGCCGATCCAATGCAAACTGCCCGTCAACTTGCAGTATAGTTTCTTATTTCTTTATTGCCCACAAGGGGCTAAACATAGAGGGGACAAACAAGGACAGACAAAGGGATTAAGTCGATCACATCGACCCCAGTGCGTAACTGGTACTTAATTTATCGACCCCGAAAGGATGAAAGGTAAAGTCGACCTCGGCGGAATTTGAACTCAGAATGTAACAGCAGACGAAATACCACTTGCAGTATAGTTTGGTGTCTCCCATGTCACGATCATCAGCCACCTGCATCGTCTCGGCAAGGTCAGCAAGCTTGGAAAATGGGTGCCACACTAATTGACTGAAGCGAACAAACAAGCACGTGTCACTGCATGTCAAAGTCTGCTCTGGCAAAGCTGAAGATTCGATTGATTGGTGTCAGTAAGTGGGTACTGTATTCCAACATGAGGTGCACACGATCTTGATGTAGCAAAGGTCAACAGCCAAAACCTTCGCCAAACGGACCACTTGTGTGAAAGAAGGTTATGATCTCAGTTTGGTGGGATTGCTGTGGTGTGATCATATTGGATCTTCTCCCATGCAATACCACCGTTGACAAGGATGTCTACTGTCAACAAATTGACCATCTAAAGATCGCACTGGCTGAAAAATGCTCAAATTTGAAGAAGATAATTTACCACCAAGGCAACGCGCCAGCACATCGTGCAAAGAAGACATCAGAGAAGCTGAAGGAGGTGGGCTGGGAGATTATGGTGCACCCACCGTATTCTCCCGACCTTGTCCCTTCTGACTACCACTTATTCGCTGCCTTGAAATGTGCGATTGGCGACACAGTTCAAAAATGAAGAAGATGTGAAATTGTTCCTTTACGGATTTATTGATTCAAAGCCACGCAATTTCTGGATGAAAGGATTCAAAACTTTGCCTGAAAGATGGCAAAAGGTGATCAATAATGAGGGTGATTACCTTTTGGATTGATTGTTCTTTGTTGTTTTTTTAATTGTTAATAAAGTAATATGTTAAAAGTGTCCAAGAACTTTCTTACCAAACTGATAGAGTTCACTCAAAATCATGTGATGTAATTTTAATTACAAATTAAAAACGTAAAGCTTAATTTTTCAAGTAAAGATTCTCAGTATGAAAATATAAGAAAATGAGTTGACAAAGGAATAAATGCTGTTTCTTCTATAAGATGCAGTAAATTCATAGTTGAGTGCCTGAATAACACTTTATAGCTTCTTCAAAGTGTTATTCAGGCACTCAACTGTGAGTCTACTGCATCTTATACCAGAAATATCTGTAAACTAATGAAGTTGATAAGATAATCATGTATTCCTTTGTCAACTCATTTTCTTATTACTGCACTGTACTCTCTGAAGCATATGTATATTGAGTTCTTCGCAATGCTTAAGTGAAATATTAAAATATATAAATGTTGTAAAATTTCCTTTGTTGAATCTACTTTTTAAGAATCTTCTATATACTATTTCTCTATTATTTCAGATTGTCACATGACATCGGCTTAAAAGAATTGTTTACTTCAGTTGTATCCTCAATATTTATCATCTTTTAAAGATTAAAGAAGGATGTTATATAGAACAAATATAACATTATTTTATATAAATTTATGTTAGAATTACTGTGAAATATTTTCTCTGAACTGAGACCATTGTTTAAATTTTTCAAATTCACTCTAATAGAAGATGCTTTTACTTACTAATTAAATTTGGCAGTTAACTAATCATAAACACATTCATACAGGAGAGAAGCCATGTCACTGTAATATCTGTGGTACATCATTCTCTCAAGCAAATAATTTAACTACTCACAAACAAATTCACACAGAAGAGAAACCATATCATTATAATCATTCTCCACAAGAAGACTCTTAACTAGACATAAATGCCTTCATACAAGAGCAAAGCCATATCACTATGATGATTATGGGAAATCGTTCTCTCAAAGTGGTGAGTTAACTAAACATAAACGTATTCATACTGGAGAGCAGCCATATCACTGTAGTATCTGCAATAAGTCATTTTCTCACAGTAGTGATATAACCAATCACAGGCACATTCATATTGTAGAAAAACCATATCAATGTGATATCTGTGGTAAATCATTTTCTGCAGGGAATAACTTAATTCCTCACAAACGCATTCATACAGGAGAGAAACCATTGTGATGTCTGTGGTAAATCATTTTCTGTGAGTAGTAGTTTAATTAACCACAAACACATTCATACAAGAGACGAAGCATATCACTGATAAATGTGGTAAATCAATCTTTCAAATATGATATTTAAATAGACATCATCATCATCATCGTTTAACGTCTGCTTTCCATGCTAGCATGGGTTGGACGATTTGACTGAGGACTGGTGAAACCGGATGGCAACACCAGGCTCCAATCTAATTTGGCAGAGTTTCTACAGCTGGATGCCCTTCCTAACGCCAACCACTCAGAGAGTGTAGTGGGTGCTTTTACGTGTCACCCGCACGAAAACGGCCACGCTCGAAATGGTGTCTTTTATGTGCCACCTGCACAAGCCAGTCCAGGGGCACTGGCAACGATCTTACTCGAAAATCCTACGGGAGCCAGTCAGGCGGTACTGGCGACGGCCACACTCAAAATGGTGCATCTCATGTGCCACCCGCACAAGAGCCAGTCCAGGGGCACTGGCAACGATCTTACTTGGCTTGCCGGGTCTTCTCACGCACAGCACATTTCCAAAGGTCTCGGTCAGTAGTCATCACCTCGGTGAGGCCCAATGTACGAAGGTCTTGCCTCACCACCTCAGCCCAGGTCTTCCTGGGCCTACCTCTTCCACGGGTTCCCTCAACTGTTAGGGTGTGGCACTTTTTCACGCAGCTATCCTCATCCATTCTCACCACATGTCCATACCAGCGCAATCGTCTCTCTTGCACACCACAACTGATGCTTCTAATGTTCAGCTTTTCTCTCAAGATACTTACACTCTGACGGGTATTCACACTGACATTACACATCCAACGGAACATACTGGCTTCATTCCTTGCGAGCTTACGTATGTCCTCAGCAGTTACAGCCCATGTTTCACTGCCATGTAGCATGGCTGTTCGTACGCATGCGTCATACAGTCTGCCTTTTACTCTGAGTGAGAGTCCCTTTGTCGCCAGCAGGGGTAAGAGCTCTCTAAACTTTGCCCAGGCTATTCTTATTCTAGCAGCTACACTTTCAGCGCACCCACCCCCACTACTAACTTGGTCGCCCAGATAGCGGAAGCTATCGACTACCTCTAGTTTTTCACCCTGGAATGAGATAGAAGTTGTTTCCTGTTTGTTTACAGACTTTATTGCACCTGAACATCTGCCACAAACAAAAATTAACTTGCTAGTTAACCTGCCTTTGATGTTGCTGCACCTCTTATGTGTCCATAGCTTGCACCGGGTACATCTTATAGAGTTACTACCTACTCCTTTTCTACATACTGAGCAGGGCCATCTACCTGAAGGGGTTTGTGTTTTATCTACCTTCCTACTTATTAGGATTTTGGTTTTAGCTAGGTTGACTCTAAGGCCCTTCAATTCTAGACCTTGCTTCCACACCTGAAACTTCTCCTCTAGTTCTGATAGTGACTCCGCAATTAGGGCAAGGTCATCAGCATAGAGGAGCTCCCAGGGGCAACCTGTCTTGAACTCCTCTGTGATTGCCTGGAGGACTATGATAAATAAGAGGGGGCTGAGGACGGAACCTTGGTGGACCCCTACCTCTACCCGGAATTCATTGCTGTACTCATTTCCAACCCTCACCTTACTGGCAGCATCTCTGTACATGGCTCGCACAGCTCTCACTAACCATTCTTCTATCCCAAGTTTCCTCATTGACCACCAGATAAGGGATCGGGGGACCCTGTCAAAGGCTTTCTCCATGTCAACGAAAGCCAGGTACAGAGGTTTATCCTTAGCTAGGTATTTCTCCTGCAGCTGTCTCACTAGAAATAAGGCATCAGTAGTGCTTTTACCTGGCACGAACCCAAACTGCATCTCATCTAAATTGATTCGCTCCCTAATTAGTTGGGCTATGACCCTCTCTGTAACTTTCATAACCTGATCTAACAGCTTGATGCCTCTGTAATTATTTGTATCTTAAGCGTCACCTTTACCTTTGTAGCAGTTGACTATGATGCTGCTACACCAGTCATTGGGTATGACTCCTTCGTGTATCACCTGGTTCGTAATATGGGTGACTAGGCTATAGCCAACACTGCCAGATATTTTGAGCATCTCTGCAGTGATTCCTGATGGGCCGGGGGCTTTCCCGGTCTTCATACTCTTAATTGCTTATGTATTTATACAGAACAGTAACTATATCAATATCAAGTCGTTTTATAAAAAAAAGTAACTTCTATAACAATGAATGTATTCACACAGGAAACAAAATATAACAGTATGGTAAGAATTTTGTAGCACTAGATCCACTATAACCACAACTGTATCTACATTGCTGAGAGAACTTACTGTTGTGATATTTTCAAAACCATTGTTCGAAATACTCATATGTTAGCTAAGATTTCAAAAAAGAGAAGATATTTGACATTGTAGGTAAATAGCTGAGAAATCATCATCTGGTTGAGCTTACTCAGACATTTTTAACTTGCACACACTACCCCTCTCAGTTCTGCATGAATTGAACAGGTGCTAAAATAACACAAGGCTCATGTGGTTCACTTCCATTTCTCTGCTGCCCCTTTTCACCTCTGGATTTACTACTTCACTGTGTTTTTCGCCTCAGGAATTTACCACTGCATTTCTGAACTCTCTCCCAAATAAACTTGAACTTGAAAATATCGGATAAAAACTATTAATGATTGATTAAAAGCTATAAATCAATTTTATAGAGATTTTATTTTCAGTATTACAACTCTCAGAGAAAATAAAGTACAAACATGTTATTGTTGCTCCTGTCATTTTTTATGTATTCTTAGATTTCTCCAGTCTGATGATAAAAACCTCCAGAAATGTGATAGATAGGAATTTTGATATTGGTGTGTGATCGAGGGGGGGGGGGGGGGTGTTAAAGTAGAAGATAGGTGAGAGTTAATAACAATAAAACAAAGATTAGAAAAAAAAAAATTAATTATGATCTTTTTCTCAATTAGTTTCCTACACAAAAGGCAGTGATGAAATTGTTCACCACATTTCTTTTACAAGTGGTATGGCCACATTTAAAACCCAGGTTCCAACGTTGCACCATAAATACTGTACATGTGTTTTGTCCTTGGAACCCCTCTGAAATGATAAATATACAATTTATACTATTTGTCAATATATTTAGATAGAAATCTAGAAATCAGACAAATCATTAAAGAATTATGAACAAGAAATATTCTGCAGAAGGCGCAAGAGTGGCTATGTGGTAAGTAACTTGCTTACCAACCACATGGTTCCTGGTTCAGTCCCACTGCGTGGCACCTTGGGTAAGTGTCTTCTACTATAGCCTCGGGCTGACCAAGGCCTTGTGAGTGGATTTCGTTGACGGAAACTGAAAGAAGCCCGTCGTATAAGTATATATATATGTATGTTTGTGTGTCTGTGTCCCCCCCCCCACCATCGCTTGACAACCGATGCTGGTGTGTTTACGTCCAGGTAATTTAGCGGTTCGGCAAAAAGTACCTGATAGAATAAGTACTAGGCTTACAAAGAATAAGTCCTGGGGTCGATTTGCTCGATTAAAGGTGGTGCTCCAGCATGGCCGCAGTCAAATGACTCAAACAAGTAAATGAGTGCAGAAATGGTCATGAAAGAGTTAACATGTGGTAAATAAGCGTGTGCGCATGCAATTTTAGGTGTATAGATAGAAGGGCGTCCTCTGTAGAAACCATGCCAAACTAGATGTATCTTTTACTTGTTTCAGTCAGTCTGTGGCCACAAAGTGTAAAAAAAAAACGTGTAGAAATCAAATATGAAAACAAGAATTTGCGCAAACAAACTCATCTCTCTCTCTCTCTTTCTCTCTCTCTCTCTCTTTTTCTTTCTTTCTCTCTCTCCGAGTATTATGTATCATTGCTTGTATTGTCACTTCCTTTTGCTTTCTTCCGGTATTACGACTAAGAAAGAAACAAACGTCATTTTTGCATCGGAAGCTCCACGTAAGAAATTCTTCGTCGCCATTATTTATTTAAAAGAATTCTTTGGAAAAAGATAAAGCTTGGCTATTTGGTAGCTGTAATAACAGAAAAGTAAACATCGACATAAAAAAAAAACGAAAGAAAAGCATTTAAAATTTTATGCTAAATCGTGTGCCAAACAACAACACAAACCAAATGAACTGATCGTGGTATGGCACAATTACAGACCCATGGAGTCTATGGATGATTCACTCCTCCCTCAAAGCCATGATAGGTAGTTAAACTGAATAGTGGACAGAAGGCGTACGTAAAAGACTAGCGTATTCTTCAAAGACATCCAAGATACAAATAGAATTACAACAGAAGATATCTTTGAAGAAGTACATTTTAATATATCGTTCGAACCTGATTATTTCTTCACATCGTCTCCGCAGAATTGTTATGTTGTATTCTTGTCATTCTTTAGAAGGATTTGTGTAAATTATCTGACAAAAGACTTTGATTTTATTGTCTTCTTTGCGATTTTGTCGTTAAAAATTAATTAAAAGAACTGGAATTTGTTTAAACTGTTATTCTTTCTCGTGGATATCAAATCAAGTTTGACCGGAATGAAGATTTTTTTTACTGAAATTATTTCATCTCCAGTCTACATTGATGTGTAAGTATTAAATATAATTCGATATTTTAAAATTATTAATATAAATATATAATATATTAATATAAAGCTGGGTAAATTTGTAGAGCAGCGGCGTATTTTCAAGAAAAATGGGGATTGTATAAAAATGAACAATGGTTACTTGAACTACCGAAACGAAACCCAAATAATGTGTACGTTCATTTTGAGAGAAAAATATGAATATTTAAGTAATTCACTAATATTTAATTAGAAACAATTAAACATTTCAATTCCAAGTTGGAATGATGTATAAGTGCAATACTTGAAGTTCATTTTTAAGCCATTTGTTTGTTTTACTCCGCTGTTTTGTTTCAGTTACAGAACTGCGGCCAAACTGGGGCACCGCCTTGTAGGTTTAGTTTATCAAATCGTTTCCACTACTTTAAAAAAAAAATGTTAGTTATTCGGTAATCTTCCAGTTTAGGGAGGTAAAAAAAGTAAATAAAAATATACAAGGGAAATAACTTAACGTCTTACTAGTATTATACGTACAACTCTGAAATGTGTTTTTTTTTAGCTGTTTATAAATAAATCACACACGTGATTTGATTGAAGTTAACTGTTTATATATAAATCACACACGTCATTGAATATCAGAGTACCGGCTGAGAGATCGAAAATCCCTCGTGGAAGACCGGCTGCACAACAACTTATCGTTCCTGAAAATGAAATACTCACTCGTCAATTAATCATATTAGAAGAATATTAGTGAATTATGCAGCAGTTCAAGACAACAAAATGTTGGAATGGTGTGCGCGCCGTTGGCTTATTAGGAATAAGTTTACCTGCGAGGATTGTTTAGTACCATGCGGACTTGTTAAAAAAACAACAAAAAAACAACACGTGTGTGATTTATTTATAAACAGCTAAAAAAAAAAAACACATTTCAGAGTTGTACGGATGATACTAGTAAGACGTTAAGTTATTTCCCTTGTATATTTTTATTTACTTTTTTACCCCCCTAAACTGGAAGATTACCAGTTATTCTATCAGTGTCTTTTGAACCGCTAAGTTATGAGAACATAAACAAACCAATACCCGTTGTCAAGTGGTGGTGGTGGTGGTGGGGGGGGGGGGGGCCGAGACAACACACACCTCTTACAAGTTAACCTATACGTCAGGCTTTCGCAGTTTCCGTCAAACAAATTCAGTCTACGCATTAGTCGGAGTGGTGCTATAGTAGAAGACATTTGCCTAAGGTGTTGTGCAGTGGAACTGAAACCGAAACTAAGTGGGTGTGAAGTGAACTTCTTAATCATACAGCCATACCTGTGCCTTATTTATAATGAGAAAGGAAAAGAAAACATTTAGGTAACTTAAAAGTATTTAATTACAACATTAATTAAAAGATTTTAAGCACCCCATATAACCCCTCGTAACTGTTTTTTGTATTTTCAAAATTTTTTTGCTTGGTTGTGTTCCACACGCGGGAATTTTTCGAATGTTTTTTAAAAATTTGAGTTTAAAATGCGGACAGTCCCAATTTTTTTTTGCTTAAATCCTAGTAACTGACCATTAAATGTGTTTATGGGAAGAAAGATGTTGAAAAACATCAATATGTCAGAGTGACAAAGAAACGAGGAGGGTATCAGGTGGTCATGAGTGCTAAAAATAACAACTAGATAGCCCTTAAATCACACACAAAAAATTTTTGTCTTGGTTTTTGTATAATTGTATAAATTCCTGTGTGTAGAAAATAAATTCGCAGAATTTTCAGAAAATTCCAAGAAATAGAAAAGTTATGAGAAGTTGTATGAGGTGATTGCTGCTTGACTACTGGTATTGATTTATGTTCTGCAACCTAGTGGCTTGACTTAAGAAACTGATAGAATAAGTACTAGGTTTATGAAAACAAAGTTGGTACTTGGGTCTATTTGTTTGACTAAAACCTTTCAAGATGGTACCCCAGCACAGCTGCAAGCCAGTGACTGAAACAAGGCAAAAATAAAAAAGATAAATGATAAAGGATTATAATCATTTTGCAAAATTGGAAAGAAAGCTAAAACTAAAGTTTCTGAAACTGAAAGAGAAGTTCCAGTTGGATGGCTTAATTTACCTTATTTTACTTAAAAAGCAAAAAAAAAAAAAAAAGAAATCTTTTAATTTTACCCTGCGCACATAAACGAAAGACATAATCACTTGTCTTTGTCTGTGTTTGCAAAATTACTGGAAAACGGCTGAACGGATTTCCACCAAATTTGCCAGAAATACTCATTGGGTGAGTGGCTTGAAATGGTGAAAATTTGGTTTGATTATCTTCAAACATACATGAATTCATGCACAGATATGTGACTGTGTGTATGTGAGTGCATATGTGTACAGTGATAGATTTGAGGGTTTCATTTATTTATATGTTGACTTTTTAAATTCACTGTTCTTAGGCTCCTCTTTTAGTCAAACACTTACAAAGCTTAATTCAGTTCAGTTAAAAAGCATGGGTAAGCAATGAATTGTAAACCACACTATAATTTGCAAAAAAATTTATCTGTATGCAGGGTATGCCTCACCCCTCTGATGCCAGTTTTGTTCATTTATACTGAAACTTGTAGAAAAAAAAATTAATATATTAATTGAATAATTATTTTTCTTTTTACCTTGCAATTGAGCTTTTATAAGATCATGCAGCATGTTAGAAATTGGAGCCAAATCTGTCATAACACAAAGCAAAATGATTAATTGACCTCCAAAAATACCTTCTATGATAAATAAGTTGTCCATCATAAGAAAAGATACTTTGGTAGCTGTTAAATAAGCTGATACCAACCAAAGGCTTAGAAAGTAAAATTAGTGTGTGACTTGAAGATTATCTAAGTTTTGAGTAAAAACAACTTTTAAAAGTTCATCAAAATTCTTTGTTTCCATTTTATAAGCAAGAAATGAAAGGGGTGAAAGTCACTTAGTTCTTTACCATTTAAGGGACATTTAGCTGTTACTTTTAGTAGGTTGAGCAAACAGCAAGGGGTTCTGTGGCTATTGAAGGTAGGCATAAAGTAAAAGAAGAGAGTAAAGAAAAAAAAATTTAATTGTTAGATGCCAGATGAAAAGCAAATTAGTTAAGAGAGGTGTAAAATAAACTAGTGCTGAAAATTTCTAACACTTGAAGACAATTGAGGAAACCATTATGTGGTAGCTTGCCTTGGTAAAACTGACTGCCAAATCTCTGAAATTACACTGCACTGTCAAAAGGAAGAATACATTGGATAATGGTAGCCCTAGATGTACATCTAAATAAAAGGTGGGCTGCTTTTTATCATAGGCCTGCTAATGAGCAATTAAGAACATCTCTGGTGGAAGAATTTTATGCTTTACTATTTTTTGACTTAATGTATACCATGGTACACAATCTCAAGATGTATTTCTGGTTTGTAAATATGAAAACTTCACACAAGTTTGTATGATATAATTTTAATAAATTAAAAAATAAAGTTGAGTTGCTCAGGTAAAAGTTTATTTCTATAGTTTGTCACTTTGAGAATATAGTAAAATTTTGCTGTTAAATCTTTACTTTTTAAGTATCTTAACTATCTTATACCGTTTCTGTTTCAGATTATTGGATGGTATCAACATAAACTAATGCTTTTCTTCAAATGCATCAACAACATTTATCATCTTTCTAAGATGTTATCCAGAAAATAAAACCCTGTTTACATAAATCTATTGTCGAACAACTGTGAAATATTTCCTCTGGGCTGAAATTAATAGTAACATTTCTCTTCTTCACTGTCTGGAACCTGCACAAGGAACATGGACAAATTTACCATGAGGTTGTAATGGAATTTTCAGTAAGAAATTTTATACCGATATATCCTGATAAAGATTTTATTTCATATTAGAAGACAAGTTTCTTCTAGGAATAATTATTGCAAATATGTGATTATTACTTTGAAGTATTTACAGATATTCACAGAGATCATTGTTTATTGAAATATAACTGAAGAAATACTTGTTAGGTTTCAAATATTAAACCCTAACACAAGAAATATATTTGTTATTGTATTCAACAGGAAATTATGGAGAATGAATTATGTGAGAACCAAGTTAAATATAAAACACAATGCAAAAGGATTGATTTTCCAGGTGAAAGACTGAAAGCGATACGGAAAACATCATTCTTCTGTGATATCTGTAAAAAATCTTTCTCTAAAAAAAGTAATCTAACTCGACACAAGCGTATTCATACAGGAGAGAAACCATACCACTGTGATATTTGTGGTAAATCATTCTCTCAGAGTAGTGTTTTAAAAACTCACAAACGCATTCATACAGGAGATAAACCATATCCTTGTGGTAAATCACTTTCTCAAAGAGGTTCTTTCACTACTCACAATTATACAGGAGAGAGACCATATCACTGTGATATCTGTGGAAAATCATTCTCTCAAGCAAATAATTTAACTACTCACAAACGTATTCATACAGGAGAGAAACCATATCACTGTGATATCTGTGGTAAATCATTCTCTATAGATAGTAATTTAACTAATCACAAACGTATTCATACAGGAGAGAAGCCATATTACTGTGATATCTGTGATAAATCATTCTCCATAGCTAATTACTTAACTATTCACAAACGCATTCATTCAGGGGAGAAACCATATCAGTGCGAAATCTGTGGTAGATCATTCTCTCAAACAAATCACCTAACTACACACATACGTGTTCATACAGGAGAGAAGCCATATCACTGTGATATCTGTGGGAAATCATTCTCTGTAGCATGTAGTTTAACTAAACACAAACGTATTCATACAGGAGAGAAACCATATCAGTGTGATATCTGTGGTAAATCATTTACTTTAAATAGTCACTTAACTACTCACAAACGTATTCATACAGGAGAGAAGCCATATCACTGTGATATTTGTGGTAAATCATTCTCTCAAAGTGGTGATTTAACTACACATAAACGCATTCATACGGGAGAACAGCCATATCTATGTGACATCTGTGCTAAATCATTTTCTGATAAAGGTAGTTTAACTAGGCACAAATGTATCCATACAGGAGAAAAGCCATATAACTGTGATATCTGTGGTAAATCTTTCTCTCAAAATGGTGACTTAACTACTCACAAACGTATTCATACAGGAGAGAAGCCATATCTTTGTGATATCTGTGGTAAATCATTCTCTGAAAAAGGTAGCTTAACGAAGCACAGACGCATTCATACAGGAGAAAAACCATACCACTGTGATATCTGTGGTAAATCATTCTCTATAGATAGCCACTTAACTACTCATAAACGCATTCACACAGGAGAAAAGCCATATCACTGTAACATCTGTGGTAAATCATTCTCTCAAAGTGGGGATTTAACTACTCACAAACGTATCCACACAGGAGATAAGCCATATCTCTGTGATGTCTGTGGTAAATCATTCTCTGTGATATGTAGCTTAACTAGACACCAGTGCATTCATGCAAAACACTTCCATAAATGAGAAAAGCCATGTCACTGTGATGTCTATGGTAAATCATTCTCTGAAAAAAAAGTAGCTTAACATACAGCAGAGAAGCCATATCACTGATATTGATGTTAAATCCTTCACTTTAGAATGTTATTTAATTAGACAGTCATAGGTGAAGAGCCATGACATTCCTTCCAGTGTTGAATCATTCTCACAAAATACAAATATGTTTTTCATATAGAAGAGTAACTACATCACATATACTTTCTCAGAAAGAAATATATCTAACCATAGGTTTACTCTCATGAAGAAGATGTAACAGTGTGATAACAACGCTAATTTATATTTTATATAGACATAAATGTATCTACATTAGGGACATTTAAATTATTAAATTTCAAATTTTAATAAAAGCATTCTTTCAGAATTCTCTTATGTATTCCATTTTGGAAATTTCTAGACAGGAGAAAACTTCTTGTTCATTTATTGTGAACAGGTAGCTGGGAAACGTGTTAGTTCTAAATCAGGTATTTTATAATTGTACAATTATTGTTTTAAATGAAACACTCACAGACCCTAACAAAAAATATTTCATCTTACTAAGTATATGTATAAGAAGACACTTGGTTAAATAAATGAATACTAAACTCTCAAAACTCCTGACTTTATGTTTATATATATGTGTGTGTGTGTGTATATATATATATATATGTATATATATGTATATATATATATATATATATGTATATATATATATATATATATATATATATATATATGTATATATATATATATATACACTCACACACACACATATATATCATTCTTTCCTGTATCTTATGTATATTCTGGTGTGATATTTATGTATCCTAACATGAGAATAATTCTGTTGGTTAGAATGTCTATAATTTCTCATTTATAGCATGAGGCCATCATAGTTTGATAGTTGAGACAAATGTTAATTTATGTGTGTCACTATAACCTTCAGCTTTTATTTGCACAAGGAGTTTGCCTATGTTCACTGATGTGGGGACCAAAGAACTGAAGTATATTGGATTGCAAGACAGTGTGTGAGAGAAAATTGTGATGTCATAGGAAAGAAATGTGTCTATGGATGATGGTGCACTTGCATTTAATGATTCTATAAAGAAATAGGCTTGGAGATGCCGTTATGAAAAACTGCTGAATGTAGAGAATGAATGGGAGAAGGAGAGTCTGCCAAATGTTGACCCAATTCAGGGACCAGCTACCTGAATTGACAGTACCCTGGTAGATAAAGCAGTTGAGGATATGAAGACAGAGAAAGCCCCAGCCCATCAGGACTCACCACTGAAATACTTAAAATATCTGGCAGTGTGGGTTATGGTCTAGTCACCTGTTTTGTAAATCAGGTGGTTCACAAAGGAGTCATTCCCAATGACTTGTGTAGCAGCACCATAGTCAAATGCTACAAAGGTAAAGGTGATACCTTAGATAGAAATAATTACAGAGGTATCAAATTGTTAGATCAAGTGATGAAAGTTACGGAGAGAGTCATAACCCAACTAATTAGGGAGAGAGTTAGTCTAGATGAGATGCAGTTTAGTTTTGTGCCAGTGATGCTATATTTCTGGTAAGGCAGCTGCAGGAGAAATACTTAGCTAAAAATAAACCTCTGTATTTGGCTTTTGTTGACTTGGAGAAAGCCTTTGACAGGGTCCCCTGATCCCTTATCTGGTGGTCAATGCAGAAACTAGGGATAGACGAATGGTTGGTGAAAGCTGTACAAGCCTTGTACAGGGATACTATCAGTAAGGTGAGTGTTGGCAATGAGTACAGCGAAGAATTTAGGGTACAAGTAGGGGTTTACCAAGGATCAATCTTCAGCCCCCTCTTGTTCATCATAGTCCTCCAGGCAATAGCAAAGGAATTTAAGACAGGCTGCCCCTGGGAGCTCCTCTGTGCTGATGACCTTGCTTTCACAGCTGAATCACTATCAGAACTAGAAAAGAAATACTAAGTATGGAAGCAAGGTGTAGATTCGAAGGACCTTAGAGTTAACCTAGCAAAAACCCAAGTTTTAGTAAGTAGGAAGGCAGACAAATCACAAATCTCTTCAGGTAGATGGCCCTGCTCGATCTGTAGAAAAAGCTTAGGTAGAAACTCCATAAGATGCATCCGGTGTAAGCTTTGGACAAAAAAGGTGCAGCAATATCAGAGGAAGGCTAACAGGGAAAATAGCTTTTGTATGTGGAAGATGCACAGGTACAATAAATGCTGAAAATGTGCAGAAAATAGACTCCATCAACTACCAATGGGGTAAGCTAGAGGTAGTAGATAACTTTCGTTATCTAGGTGACCAAGTTTGTAATGGAATTAGATACTCCGAGAGCATAGCTGTGAGAATAAGATTAGGCTGGGCAAAGTTCAAAGAGCTGATACTGCTGGCAACAAAGGGCCTCTCTCAGATTGAAAGGCAGATTGTATGATACCTGTGTGTGAACAGCTATCTACATGGCAGTGAAACACGGGCTGTGACAGCCAGGGACATGCGCAGGCTTGAAAGACATGAAGCCAGTATGCTTCACTGACTGTGCAATGTCAGTGTGCATTTTTCGACAATGTAAACATCTTGAGAGAAAAATTAGGCATAAGAGGCATCAGAGGCAGTGTGCAAGAGAGACAACTGCACTGGTATGGTCATGTGATGTGTATGGACGAGGACAGCTATGTCAAGAAGTGCCGATCTCTATCATTGGAAAGAACCTGTGGTAGAGGTAGACCCAAGAAGACATAGGGTGAGGTGGTGAAGCATGATTTCTGAACTTTGAGCCTCACAGTGGCAGTAACTAGCGACTGAGACATTTGATGCGTTGGGCCTCACGCAGGCGAGTTCCTTTTGAGCGTTGGGCTTCACACAGGTGAGTTCCTTTTGAGCGTTGGACCTCACGCAGGTGAGTTCCTTTCGAGCGTTGGGCCTCACGCAGGCGAGTTCCTTTTGAGCGAGGGGTTTCATGGAGGCAATGACAGACCTTTGGCAATATACTGTGCTTGATAAGAAGACCCATCAAGCCAAGCAAAATCACAGTTGTGGCAGATACCAGTGTCACACAAATGTTCCTCTTGGATTGGTTAGCATTAGGAAGGGCATGCAGCTGTAGAATTCATGCCAAATCAGAATGGTGTCTGATGCAGCCTTCCACCTTGCCACCCCTGGTCAAACCGTCTAACCCATGCCAGCATGGGCAACGAATGTTAAATGATGATGAAGAAGGTCTACACAGCACAACGTATCTTCACTTTGCCCTGATCTGTTGTCATCTTCAATATGAAACTCCGAATTCTGAGCTGTCTTTACCAGTTTGATTTTTATAGATGAATAATTTTTTTATAAAAGCTTTTATTTTCTTCATAAAAAATGTAGGAACATTTCTCAAGTATATTTTATATAAAGTATATGTGACAAAGGTAATTTAAATTGGGACTGTTTTCGATAAATTTTAAATGTCACTTGGTAACAAATATAGAGATATAGTAATACTTTTCTTAACAATATCTGTTTTAATGGTGCTTTTCTTAAATTGTAAAAATAAAAATTTAATTATCACAGTGCATCTGAGTGTTTGTTTGTTCATTTAATTTGCATGTTGATGAGCATGCTCACTGTTTTCAGTCTTTCTGCTACTCTTTCTTAAAACTTTTGAATTAATTCAAACAACTTTTAAAATTTGAAGATTTTCCACAATGGAAGCTCCTGCTTATTCCTTCATTCTTAAAAGATCAAAGACGCCTTTTCACATACTCAAAAAAGCAATTGAGTTTTTTGAGTCTCAAGATGCAAATTTTGAATTAAGTAGGATTTCTGCAGGTCTAAATATATCTAAGTACTATAATCATGAAGTGGAGGCACAATGGCCCAATGGTTAGGGCAGCGGACTCACAGTCATAGGATCACGGTTTCGATTCCCAGACCGGGCGTTGTGAGTGTTTATTGACCGAAAACACCTAAAGCTCCTCGAGGCTCCAGCAGGGGATGGTGGCGAACCCTGCTGTACTCTTTCACCACAACTTTCTCTCACTCTTACTTCCTGTTTCTGTTGTGCCTGTAATTGAAAGTGTCAGCCTTGTCACACTGTGTCATGCTGAATATCCCTGAGAACTACGTTAAGGGTACACGTGTCTGTGGAGTGCTCAGCCACTTGCACGTTAATTTCACAAGCAGGCTGTTCTGTTGAGCAGATCAACTGGAACCCTCGACGTCGTAAGTGATGGAGTGCCAACAACAACAACAATAATCATGAAATTTATAAAAAAATAAAAAATGCTGTGATGGAAACAAGAAACTCTTGATGCATTTGTAATGGGGATAAAGAGATTCCTACTTCAACTGTATGAAATGCAAAGAGTGATACCACTTAAGGTGATGAACCCAAAAAGAACAAAGAATCATTCAGTGATTTATAAATAACTAGAGATGTTTGTTATTTGTAAAGAATTTATTCCAATCACAACACTTGAGATATGATTGGAATGTTGCATGAAAGAATTGTAAAACAAATTAAGTTGAGCAAAGTATTAGGAGACTTAGGACTAGAGCAAGAATATGTGATGGTGAGATAATAGCCATAGTCTCAGTCAATCCAACCAGAAAATGTAATTAATGCTGGTTGCTTTTGATAAGACTCTTAAGGAGGGAGTGCCTGAAGATTACCTCACCACAACCCTCTCGGGAATAGTAAATGGAGAAATAAATGAATGGATGAATTAGTTATGTTGAAACTGTTTTATTGCTTCTATATTTAACGTTTTAAAAAACTGTTTTATGTCAAATTTCATCAGCCACACTCTGCCCTATTTCTGTGTAATGTCACCTCTTATTTCAGTATCTTTTACTTAATGGTTGAACATTAAGTCAGAATCTCTCTCTCTCTCTCTCTCTCTCTCTCTCTCTCTCTCTCTCTCTATATATATATATATATATATATATACATACAGTTTTTATTAAAACTCTCAGCTTCAGTAATAATAGAAATCTTATCCTCTGCAGTGTGCATGGAGCACTCCTTTCTCATTTATTCAACATTAAGCAGCTCACACACACGTGTGTGTGTTTATGCCACCTCACTTTAAACACTTTTATGTAGTCTGCTTCACTTTCCCATAATCTTTTACTCTTGAAATCCATGAACAGAGACCTTAAGACCATGCTTCAATGGAGTCAAGATAAACTTATCTCTTTCAGCAGCACAAAGACTTGATTGCTACATTACCAAGGAAAAATCTTGTATCGCTCTTTCTACAGATGCTGGGCCTGACAAATTCTCATCTCTTGAGGCAACCATATATATATATATATATATATATATATATATATATATATATAACATTTCTAAAACTGCATGATGAAAACTAAGAATCCTGTTTAGAGACAGGTAATACTTCAGTCCTAATCACTAAATTTATACAAAGCTTACAGTAAAACCAACATAAGAATATTGCTAAGATCTATGGGACAGAGATGCTGCCATACTCATTATCATCTTAGGATATATCCAAAAAGCAGCAGTTTGGTTAGAAAACATTTAATCATGAATAAGTTTCACTAATAATCTCACAAACATACTCTGCTATCATTACTGTAATGACTCCTAAGTTCCTCTGAATTACCTAGCTTTATATTTAGATTCACCCATTTCTTCAATCTCTATTCATATGTATACAATAAACATTTTACCCAATTCTTACACTCCAGAACAACTGTTTTCTGGATTTCCTACATCTTTCCTATAGAAACTCTACATGAACATCAACCTCACCAATATCACTAGTTTGGCAGAATCTGCAAAAAATCATGGCCACTACTGCTCCTCCTCCTTTCATTAACTTACAATAAACAACAACAAACAGATACCATTGTGAATATTTTTTTTTAATTCAAAATACTCATTCATTATACTCATATTTTGTGTGACAATTTTCCAGAAGGGAGAAAAAGATATTGATATATATATGACATGTGTAAATAGCAGAGAAAAAAAGTATTCCCATAAGTCAATGATAGCATCACTGTACAGTTAAACCAAGTGTATAGTCACTCGTTTGCTGGCATCCCCTTCACAGCAGTTATCATTATTAATGATGGTGATATGAAAAAGGAAATGTATA
The DNA here is from genome assembly GCF_046866305.1 of Octopus bimaculoides. NCBI lineage: Eukaryota > Metazoa > Mollusca > Cephalopoda > Octopoda > Octopodidae > Octopus > Octopus bimaculoides. The sequence continues at coordinate 64,070,926 of NC_142934.1, read as the reverse complement.
AAAGATAGTAAATAAGGCGACGAAAAAAATTAGAAAGTTTCATTGATTAAAAGTTAATTAACATAGATTAATGTCAGTTAGCAAGCCTGTTGCTAATTATCTGATGTATAATAAAATGGAGTGCAGCATGGATACTATGCATCCATAAGTTTATCTGGATTAAATATCTTGATGCGGAAAATAGTTTTAAATCTTTAGTGTATACAATGTTTCTGACTTTTTTGCTAGTGTAACTATATTTTTCTTGATAAAGTGGCATACAATTAACAATGTAATTGTATCAGTCAAATACTTATTTTATTCAATGATTGACATTGAAATTTATTGATTGTCTTTGCAAAATCCACTTAGAGTGGGAGCTGTAATTTCATAATGATGAATGGCTGAAGATTTAAAGGTTTAATTCTTAGTGCAATGATATATTTTTCATAATGTTTAGCTTTAGCTTCCAAAGCACTGTTGTCTTCAATTATGTGATCATGCTTGTAGTCTATGAGTCCATTCCATTGTTTATAATCTCTGAATGCTGGCCAGTTGAACAGTTCATGACTCCTCTACATCTGTATGAGTGTGTGTAGGTATGTATATATATATATATATATATATATATATATATATGTACATATATATATATGTATATATATATGTATATATATATATACATATATATATATATATATAGTTAGGTCTCTTATGAATGCTATTAGTAACATATAATCCAGTACAACCTGTTACAGGGTCAGGTCATTGGTGACTAAACCATCACTTACCGTAGGCTAGTCAAGTGAGGCAGTTTGCTGGAATTCCAACAAGACAAAATCATGACCTATCAAAAAGGACGGAAGACGGCCAATAACTTTCTAGAAAAAGTATGCGAAAAATTTAAATTAGTGAATTATATCGGTGAGCATGGACGGAAGATGTAAGGGAAAGGGGACTGGAAGAGAGGAATAGACAGTGTGGTGACGAATCCTTAGAGAGTCACGGAAAGAAGTGTATGGGTCATGGGATAGGCCAGATAAAGATGTGAATGATGAGAAGCTAATGAAGTTGAGTACATAACTCCTGTTCCTTTGTCATTCCATTAATTTCATATTACACTCTGTGTTTGTCTCACACTTTATTCTGAAGCATATATGTATTGAGTTCTAACAGCAGGTTATTAATAATGTATGTATATGTACAAATAAAGGGTAATGGTAATGAACAGAATCATATATTAATAATGACAGAAAGAAACATTAGCTGTATTGGAGGTATCTTTTCTTTCTTTTTCTATTTAAAAGCCTTTGAATTTTCCTAAGGGTCACATTTTGTTTGGGAAGTCAATCAGTATTTTATTTTATTTCCTTAGCAAAATTCAAAGACTTTTTCATCATCATCATCATCATCATCATCGTTTAACGTCCGCTTTCCATGCTAGCATGGGTTGGACGATTTGACTGAGGACTGGTGAAACCGGATGGCAACACCAGGCTCCAGTCTGATTTGGCAGAGTTTCTACAGCTGGATGCCCTTCCTAACGCCAACCATATCTGTATATAAATAAATAAAGAAGTGATGTCTCCATTACTTCTAACTAATTTTTCTTTCTATCATTATCAATATATATATATATATATATATATATATTAAAAGCTGGCAAGGTCACTGTGTTTTGTTTTGCAACCAAAACATACTACCAAGTATATTAAAAGGTTTACAAGTCAATGTTGTGTCTTATCTTATGTTAGCAGTGCAGTATACTCACTTTTGAGTTTATAAATTTCTGATAGAACTCAGCCCTGACACTGCACTGCAAATTATGATATTTCATAAAGAAATACATCTATGAAAACAAAGATGTATTAAGATACAAAACTTCACAACTTGCAGACCTGTTTCTGAATTCTATAGGAAATCTATAGAAACTTAAAAGTCAATATATATATATATGTATATATATATATAAATAAGATGGTGTGTTATTGTGATTATGAGTTGTTTTTTGACTCTTATTTCTAGCAATAATGGTGTTGAATAGCACTCTCAATTGCTTTAGTGACATATATTTTAGCCTTTTGGTTGAAAAATTACTAACAAGGCGCAGGAGTGGCTGTGTGGTAAGTAGCTTCTACTATAGCCTCGGGCTGACCAAAGCCTTGTGAGTGGATTTGGTAGACGGAAACTGAAAGAAGACCGTCATATATATGTATATGTATATATATATGAGTGTGTGTTTGTGTGTCTGTGTTTGTCACCTCAACATCGCTTGACAACCGGTGCTGGTGTATTTACATCCCCGTAACTTAGTGGTTTGGCAAAAAGAGTCCGATAGAATAAGTACTAGGCTTACAAAGATTAAATCCTGGGGTTGATTTGCTCGACTAAAGGCGGTGCCCCAGCATGGCCACAGACAAAATGACTGAAACAAGTAAAAGAGTAAAAGGGTAAGCCATCCGTATTATATATATGCATACACAGACACAAACAGATAAGCATACATGCGTATATACGTACATGCACATATATGTATGCATATATATAAAATTTTAGTCGGTATGATGTGCCCTATGATTTTAAATCAAACAGAGTACGGGTGCTGTCTTCACGTATGTAATTCTTCCACTGATATAATGTCTTTAAGTTGGACTGCTAAATATCCTCAAGCCACAATAATGAAACCTGCAAAATAATAATAATAATAATAATAATAATAATAACAACAGGCTGGTGCTGAATATAACAACATGGATGTTGTAACATATCTCTTGGTAAGAATAGAAATAAAATTCAGTAACGTCACCAATTCCAAGAGCAAAATTAACAAAAGTAACAGAAACTGATGCTATACAAATCCTCAATAAGTAAAAATGATAATGGTTTTATATCTTGTGTGGAGGTGTTATGGCCCAGTGGTTAGGGCAGCGGACTCGCGGTCCTAGGATCGCAGTTTTGATTCCCAGACCGGGTGTTGTGAGTGTTTATTGACCGAAAACACCTAAAGCTCCACGAGGCTCCGGCAGGGGATGGTGGCGAACCCTGCTGTACTCTTCCACCACAACTTTCTCTCACTCTTCCTGTTTCTGTTGTGCCTGTAATTCAAAGAGCCAGCCTTGTCACACTGTGTCACACTGAATATCCCCGAGAACTACGTTAAGGGTACACGTGTCTGTGGAGTGCTCAGCCACTTGCACGTTAATTTCACGAGCAGGCTGTTCTGTTGATCAGATCAACTAGAACCCTCGACGTCGTAAGCGACGGAGTGCCAACAATATATCTTGTATGCATTTATTAAATACAAAACCAGGGAACAAGTAAACATTACAACTTGAACAAAAGAAAATGAAATTAAAAAAATAAAAAAAGTCCTCAACATGAGCACAGGCGTGGTTGTGTGGCAAGAAGTTTGCTTCCTGACCACATGGATCTGGGTTCAGTCCCATTGTGTGGCACCTTGAACAAGTGTCTTTTACTATATAGCTCTCGGTGGAGTGGATATGATAGATTGAAACTGAAAAAAGCATGTTGTATATGTGTGTGTGTGTGTGTGTGTTTGCATTTGACCCCACCGCCACTTAAGAAATGTGTTGGTTTGTTTATATCCCTGTAACTTAACAGTTTGGCAAGAGTCCAATAGAATAAGTACCATGCTTATTAAAATAAGTACTGGGGTCAATTCATTTGACTAAAACCCTTCAAGGCAGTGCCCCAGCATGACCACAGTATAATGACTGACACAAGTAAAAGATAAAAGATTCTTTTGTCTTTTACTTGTTTCAGTCATTAGACTGTGGCCTTACTGGGGCACCACCTTGAAAAATTCTTAGTCAAATGAATCAACTCCAGTGCATATCTTTTCTTAAGCCTGGTACTTATTCTATCAGCATCTTTTGCCAAACTGCTTAATTACAGAGGGACGTGAACACACCAACACTGGTTGACAAGTAGTAGCAGGACGACAGACACAGACACAAAGACACACACATAGATATATAAAGGAGCTCGTCTATATCAACATCATCATCATTTAACATCCGTTGTCCATGCTGGTTGGACAGTTTGACCAGGGCTGGTAAGCTGAAAGGCTGCACCAGACTCCAGTCTGATTTAGCATGGTTTCTATAGCTGGATGCCCTTCCTAACGCTTATATGTATGTACATATATATATATGTGTATATATATATATATATATATATATATATATATATATATATATATATATATACACACACACAAGCCTGTCTATATATAGATATATATGTATATATAAAAAGAAAAAAGGGGATTAAAAAACCCAGGTAGATATCAACAAAGCACTCCGTTTTAAACAAATTTGGTTAACTACATCAAACAATCAGAAACCAATAAATGCAAATAGAATACACATCCAAGGTAATTCGTCATGTATGACAAGTAGATCTAAATATCATTTAGAAGAATTTTAAAAAATCAGAGTATTAGACAACAAAAATACAAGTAGAGAAAATCATATCTTTGACACAAACTCATATACAAGCCTCAATTATATACATACATATGACCAAATAAGAATACACTCATATCCATTCATTACACCTCCAAATAGTCATATTACTCACCTGATATCAATTACATTTGATGTTATACAAAGTCAACAATCATAAACTTCAATAATTTAAGTGGTGATGACAGTCTGACTCAAAAGTTTTTCCAAAATCTTATCTATTGACAGACTTGCTTTTATCACAGACTCTTGCTTTTATCACATACCTTTTTTTTCACCTCTACCATTGTTAGCCCCCCCCCTCTTAACATTCCCCCACCCAGCATATCTTACTTTTTCCTATTATACTTTTGCTTGTTCCATCCTCCCAATCATTTTGGTCCTGATGTGATTGTTCTCTCTCCAATTCTACTCCTCAGTCACCTGAGCAAATGCACACACCCAATGTTATTGAGTACTTTCAATAGCTACACACTCTCAATTACCTCCGAACTACTCATTTCTGGTCTTTCTGCCATCATTGTTCCCTTTCCTTTCTCACCTAGGTCTACATTCTGAGCACTTTCTATATTTACATTTACAGTGTACATGGCGTCCCTGAGTTGGTCAATCAGTATACTCCAGGTCAGTAAGGTGGTAGTTCACAACGGTAATGCCAGAGACTTGCTCACGGCACAATTGAAGATGACACAATTTACCTGCATGCAGCTCTTGGCACTGCTATATAGAGCTGTCAGAGCAGGATGGAGATCTTGGGAGGCATGCTAACGAGTTTGAGAATTTTCCACTAGGATGCATATTCAACTGTGTTGAAAGCTGCCTTGAGGTTGAGGATGCTGAGGGGCTGGCACGGGGCCATTAATGAGGGAGAACACTGGTGGACCTGGTTGGCTCTATGCATGATGTTGTCTCTGGGACCACTAACCTGAGATGACTCCAGCCCCATCAAGCAAGAGCATAAAGCAAGCATAGCTCTATGTCTACTGTTCCTACTGTAAAATAGTTGGCTAATGAGCTGAGAAAGTGTAAGGATGTGAGCCAACTGTGTGTGTATATATATATATATATATATATATATATACATTAACACATAAAATAATAAATAAATGCACCCTTTTAAAGCCTAGCCAGGCTCATGGACCCGGTTTCCCAGTTTCAATGGCGTATGTGTTCCTCAACTGGACGGGACGCCAGTCCATCACAGCGTTACTCATTTTTGCCAGCTGAGTGGACTGGAGCAACGTGAACTGTAGTGTTTTGCTCAAGAACACAACGCGTCACTCGGTCCAGAAATCGAAACCACAATCTTACGATCATGATGCTGACAACCTAACCACTAAACCACGCGCCTCCACACATTAACACAAACTCATATACAAGCCTCAATTATATACATACATATGACCAAATAAGAACACACTCATATCCATTCATTACACCTCAAAATAGTCATATTACTCACCTGATATCAATTACATTTGATGTTATAGTTAATAACTCCCCATCACAGTTCAGGTACACATTTCGATTGCTGATGAGGTTTGGCTCAACAAGTTCGATCCTACATGAGGACATCTGTACACAGTCTACATAATTCAGGCCAAACTAAAAAAGAAGATGGTAAATTAATTTAGCATTAAACGATATGCCAGTATGGAAGGCAGATGTTAAATGATGATGATAATGATGATGGTGATGATGAATATTTACAGCATAGGTCATTTAAACTGTTAACTAGAAAGAAATATGTAGTTGAGGTAGGACAATACTCTTCAGAGACAAATATCGGAGCAACGCCTTTTCCATTTTGTCTGCTAGGACCATGGGGCAGTCTGACTAACAGGAGATTGCATGTTCCACTCCTTAACATAAAGTTACTCCATACATATATGTATGTATTCCCAAAATAGACTTGAATACTTTGAATACTTCTAAAGCTCTATGTACCTACCACTATACATACATACATACATACATACATACATACATACATACATACATACATATATATATATATATATATATATATATATATAGTAAACAGCAAGTTGTACGTAATGCTACATGGATAAATCAATGGTTTCAATAATCAAGACTATTGAAAAGGTTGCAAGACGCAACGAAAATTTTAGGAAAATAAAAATAAGAAATAAGTGGAAATTTTAATGGTGAGTGTGTTAAATTTTAAGGCACGATAAGAAAATGACTCTCCCCAGACACAACAGTAAATATATATATACATACTCACATAATGGTTGTGTGCACGCATGCATGAGTGCACATTAATTACACACAGGTGCACAAAACAAACATGAATACATTAACACACACATACGCATGTGCACGCACACACACATATATACATAAACATACATACACAGATATACGTATGTGCATGTGTGTCTGTGATTGTGTTTGTGTGTATGTGTGTTTTTTCTCTTTTGATATTTAAGTTCTTACAAAGATGGGGCTGGTTTCGAATGAAAGAACAAAGCTCTCTCTCTCTCTCTCTCCCTCTTTCTCACTCATTCTCTCTCTCTCTCTCTCTCTCCCTCTTTCTCACCCATTCTCTCTCTCTCTCTCCCTCTTTACCACCCATTCTCTCTCTCTCTTTTTTTTTGTCCTGGTTTAATTTACATGTTGAACCGTTGAAAAGTCTTGCACACATTTTTACTGTTCTGCTTACAGTATTAGCAATTTGTATATGCACACATATACACATGCACATATTTATACACACACACATACATAGAGACATACTCACACACACACACACACACACAAACACAAGCAGATAACAAACTGTGACTCCATTAGTTATGATCACGAGGGTTCTAGTTGATTCGATCAACAGAACACACTCATGACAATCTTCTACACAGACAAGGAAAGAAGAAAAGAGAGGAGAAGAAGCTGGAATGAGACCAGAACAGTAACATAAAATAGAGCTGATTGGAGAGATTGTATTGTGGCCTTATGTGCCTCATGGCATGCAGAGAACTAACTAACTAACTAACTAACTAACTAACTAACTAACTTACACTGTACACATACAACTCTGAATAGAACTAACTAACTAACTAACTAACTAACTAACTTACACTGTACACATACAACTCTGAATAAAAATAAAAGCACAGAACAGTAAAGTGTAAATCCTAACATTCAGTACTTACCACAGATGGTTTATTATTCTTCAAATGACTGTAAAACTTCATATGTTCACCTAAGGAACATTTTTTTATAATGAATAGCTGGCCACTATTCTCACCAAAGCTGTACTTCAACGTGGGACCAGATTCCATGAGGGACACCAAAAAACTTTCAATTCCTTGGACGTCATCTTCAATAGTTACCCATTTTTCCTCTTCCTCATTTGCTCTGCTTGCGTTGATGTTGTCGGTGTCTAAAATAATAATTTAAAAAATAACGACATTTTATTTTGTTTTTCTTTGTTGCTTTTCTTCTTCAACACTTTTGAAGCTGCTTCTTTAAACTAATAAGCTGGGTGCCATCTGATGTACGAGAATCTATTTATAACATTCTTACTGCGTCTAATTTCTTCCATCACACCCTGTACTAAGCAATACAACCAATATATTCTTCCTAGAACTGGATACATTATGAAAGCCTTCTCTCAACATGTTTTCCATTCAGATATAAGGAGACAATTGTTTCAGCTGCACAACAAACACATCTGCTGTACCAGTCAGGAATGGAAGGAGGGTACAATAGAGCAAGGACAGTTCCTCTTCTCTTCAGATTGAATGATTTTCATTACATTAGTACAAGATCATAATCACCGCCATTACTAATATTATTATAATCATCAATTTGAACATTGTCTGTATTTACATTGATGTTTATACCCCCTCCTCCTCCTCATCATCATTTAACATCTGTTTTCCACACTGGCATGGGTCAGGCCGCTTGACAGGAGCTGGTAAACCAGAGAGTTGTATCAGGTTCTAATTGTCTGTTTTGGTTTGGTTTCTATGGCTGGATGCCCTTCCAAATGCCAACCACTTTACAGAGTGTACTGGGTGCTTTTTAAGTGGCACCAGCATGGATGCTTTTTACATTTTCCAATTATATCATAATTCCAAAATTGACTTACCTCCATCAATTTCACAACTGGTATCAGTGTCCCTGCAAAAGAAACAAAGTAAACAAAATAATAAAAACAAGCCTATTTTGAACAAAATATTTTTTATGATTGTAGTTGTTATCATTGTTTTTCTTATTCATTTACCTTTCATCTTTTGGGGTTGATAAAATAAATACTATTTAAGCACTGGGGTCAATGTAATTGACTGACTTCTCTCCCAAAACTATGCCTGCAGCAGAAATTATTATTATTATTATTATTATTATTATTATTATTACGGAGATGTACTTGCATAGCAAGTGACCTGATCTGAGATCTTGTGCTGGAACGAAAACAATTGCAGCGTGGAAGGTGTTTATAAGCCATTTAAGAAACACACAAAAACCGTTAGATTCACTTCAACATTGACGGAATTTCGTCAGTGAACAGGTTGCAGTCTCAAAGCAACAAAAATATTTTAGCAAATTAAATTTAAATGCTGAAGTGAATCTAATGGTTTTTGTGTGTTTCTTAAATGACTTATAAACACCTTACACACTGCAATTATTATTATTATTATTATTATTATTATTATTATTATCATTATTATTATTATTATTATTATTATTATTATTATTATTATTATTATTATTATTATGATTATTATTATTATCATTATTATCATTCTTATTACCAGAAGAAATCCAATATACACAACTGAGGCAGTATTTAATTAAAATAGCCATCTATGTATCATACCTTATGTATATACAAAGTCAACTTCTAATCAGCAGGGTGTCTACTCACAACATTAGTAAAATGTCATATTTTTTTCCTATATTGAAGACAGTGAATTCTTATCTGTGAGTGCATGCCATTGAAGAGGCCCAGAAAGGCTGAAAAGCATCCAGTGCTGTTACTGGTTATTGCTGGGACAAATTCTCATCACTCTTTAATAAGAGATGTTATCTCAGGACAAACACTGATGTAAATGAACTATTGACAGTGTGCCCCAATTGCACACACCAAATTTCTAATCAGTTATAATGAAGGCACATGGCTCAGTGATTAGAGCGTTAGAGTCACAATCATGAGGTAGTGAGTTCAATTCTGGGACCAGGCTGTGTGTTGTGTTGTGTTCTTGAGCAAAATACTTTATTTCATGTTGCTCCAGTTCACTCAACTGTAGAAATGAGTTGTGATGTCACTTGTGCCAAGCTGTATTGGCCTTTGCCTTTCTCTTGGATAACATTGGTGGCATGGAGAGAGGAGACTGGTATGCATGGGCAACTGGTCTTCCATAAACGACCTTGCTTGGACTTGTGTCTCGGAGGGGAACTTTTTAGGTGCAATCCCATGGTCATTCATGACTGAAGCAGGTCTTTACCTTATAATGAACTAGCACTTCATCAGTTATGACAACAAGGGTTCCAGTTGATCTGATCAACCGAACAGCTTGCTTATGAAATTAATGTACAAATGACAGACAGGGAGATTCAGCACAACACAAAATATGACAAGGCTGGCCTTTTAATTACTTTTGCCTGCTGAGTGAACTGGATACATATAAAATGTTTTGCTCATGGGGATCATCATGTTAAAACGGTATGAAACTTTGTTTCAACTAGCATTAACAGGTTTAGCAAAGGAGAAAAGCAGCTGCAAATATACAAAAATTTCTCAACTTACATGGTTAAACATTTGATTCACTTAGAAAATAAGTGAAGAAAAATCCATATGAATACAATTTTTGCTTTCTGGTCATTATGATTTATCGTAAAACAATAATTTTGAGGTAAGTATGCTTTTGTTCACAAGTAGTGGATTTGTTTTTAACATTAAACTAAGAGAAGTAAATTCCATTTTTCTTTACATTCATGATCCCAGAACATAATAATCTGCACTATTATACCCTTCGATTTAATTTGTGATTGATTGATTAGTTTCTCAATTCCTCTTGATTTCTTTCTCCCCCATGTTTCTCTTTCTCTCTCTGTAGCATGCATGCACGCACGCACGCGCGCGCACACACACACACACACACACACACACTGTCTCTCTCTAGCATGCGTGCACAAGCACACACACATACACAATGCTCTCTCTCTCCCTCCCTCCCTGTATATATATCTATTGAACGTGTGTATATGGGAAAATGACTATAGAAAGATTATAGCTATATTCTCAAAAACACATAGATCTTTCTTCCCTATCCCAACTAATATCTCCCCTGTCTGTGCACTCATAAATCTCTCTCTTTCTCTCTCTCTGTGTATATTTATCTATTGAACATGTGTATAAACGGAAATATGCCTATAGAAAGTTTATAGATCTATACTCAAAGATACATAAATCTTTCTTCCCTATCTCAACTAATATCTCTCCCATCTGTGCATACATAAATCAATATGACTTACACCTCTCTTTCTTTCCCTCTCCCTATCTCTCCTTATCTCAATCTTTCTCTAAATGTATACAGAAGGAAATGGCAGGTTAAGGATGTCTCAAAACTGGGTCAGCGAAGAACTGAAACTCTTAATTGAGAGGGTGGAAAATAGCTGAAGGAGACAATTCAAATAATATTATAATGGCAGCTCTAAAGAGCAATGGCTATATATAAGAATCATAGTTCAGATAAAGCACAAAAACAAGAATTTATCCACTCCTATGTTCTTATCAGACCTCATATTAGCACACTGGATACCATCTTTGCACAGAGAAGCTCAAAAAGGAGGACAAGGATGGGGACCCTGATGTGAGTGACAGATGTTCCTTTGGCTCCACTGATCCACAAGGGAACACACTTGAAACGAAAACCAAAATTGAGAGACCTGCCAAGGAAGAAGACATCAGTATGGATGGTGCTACCACAACCAATATCAACACCCAAAAAGTGCAAAAGAACCAATAAAGGGCTAAAAATAAAGATAAAAGAAGGAAAAAAGGATGACAATAGAAGTAAAAATGAAGCAAAAAACAAAAGAGAGCTCCCAAATGTGTAAATTCTTCCTGTGTGGTGAATGCTGGCATGGACATGATGGTGCAGACTGCTGCTTCTTGCATCCAAAGCCAAACAACAGACAGACCAAAAGAAAAAGCCTCCCTCCAAAAGACACAGGAAGACTCCAAAGTCGAAAAAGTCATGCATCACCTGCATCAAAGCTAAAAATGCCGATGTAGTGTGCACTATTTCTAAAAATCAGCCCTACTCAGAAGTCATCATAACGGTTGCAACTGAGCAACAATCTTTTTTATACATGGCTCAAAAGATTGTGCAACAACTAATCTGGCTTCATCAATTCCAGAGTTGGAGCCATCCCCACCAACATGCAAGACTGCCACAACCAATGGATCCAGGGTGTCCACCACTGGCATCAGCACAAAGATCATGCCACTATACTTCATATATGTAAGAGGACTGTTACAACTCAGTAACAGAACTAAAATTATCTTCCTGAGAGACCTAGTGACATGAAATCAAGCTTTATGCATAGCACTCACTGAAACACACTTAAAACCCAACATTGCAGATGCAAAAGTACACATACCATGGTACTGTGAAATGATAGAAAAAACAGGAGCCATGGTGGAGTTGCAATATACATCCATGAAGATCTCACATCCTAGATCCTTTCATCACACTCAAATTCAGTGTGTGATACACTAATTGTACATATAAGATGATTGGATATAGTTATATGTACTACATATCGCCCACCAGATGCCCAAATCACATGGGCCAATTTGAAGACTGCTTTGCAAGGATAGAAGAGGTCTTAACCAAAATAGAAGAGCACTCCAGTGTACTTCTCATGGCAGACTTCAACCTGCCCAATATGAAATGGCCCAAAGGCCTTTTCCTCTCAGGAATGATGCGATGTGAGCAAAGTCAAGTGGAATCCCTGCTCAACCTCACCAACAATTCATATATGGAGCAAATAATACTCCAGCCAGCCAGGGCAAACAATATACTTGATCTCTGCTTCACAAACAATGTGGATCTCATCCATAATGTGATAGTGACACCAAAATTTTGGATCACAGCATAATAGAGCTGACCATGTATGGACCAAAGGAACCCACAGACATGCAACCTATGACAAGTACCCAAAACCTATCCAATCTGAACTGCCACAAAGCAGACTGGGAATCAATTGAGAAAGAGATCACCAAACAGGACTGGTCCCAATGTCTCTCTACACCTGACATAAACATGAAATTGAAAGCTTTAATGTCCATAATGCAAGCCTTTTGTTACAATTTTGTCCCAGAGAGAAGGGCCACTGCACATAAAAACAAGATTCTCAGGGAGAGGAAAATTCTTATGAGATGGTGTACAAAGATTGCAAAACACCTCAACAGAGAACTCAACGGCAGTAAGGAACCCCGCCTGGAAACGACACTGTTGGAGATTGAGAAACATCTGAAGCACTCCCATGAGAAGGAAAGGTCAGACAGAGAAGCCTGGGTCATAAGAAATACAAAGTCAAACCCTAAAGCCTTCTTTAGGTACGGCAAGGAGACTGTCTCTGTGCATTGCAGGGTAGGGCCACTCCTCCAAAAAGATGGCTCCCTCATGGGAAACCCAATGAGAATAAGTGAAACACTGAATGAACAGTTCAAAAGTGTCTTCACCCCAGCCCTGTGACACGTGCAAATTAGCAAGCCTATAGAATTCTTTACTGCTGCAGAAGCTGAATGGGAGGCAGTAACAATTGATTACATCAACATTGAACAAAAGGATGTAATGCTAGCAGCAGATGATATAGATGCAAACTCAGCTGCTGGCCCTGATGGATTCCTAGCAATCCTCCTCAAGTCATGCAAACGAGTCCTTGCAAAACCATTGCAGCTACATTTTCAGAGCTTCCTTGCAAATGGTAAGCTCCTGGACAAACTAAAGGAGGGAATAATATGCCCTATCCATAAAGGATGAAGTAGAGCAGATGCTAAAAACTATAGGCTTATCTCTCTGATGTCATACATCAGCAAAGTCATGGAAGAGTCCGAAGGAAATCAATTGCATTCCTTGAAGAGAATGACTTGCTGACTGACACCCAGCATGGTTTTCAACCAGGTAGAAGCTGCCTAACACAGTTCTTGCAGCATTATGACTCGGTGCTAAAGAAGCTGCTCATCAACTCAAATGTGGATGTGATATACCTCAACTTTACAAAAGCCTTTGACAAAGTCAACCATGGTATGATTTGTCACAAGCTCCGAAATCTTGGTATATTTGGAAAACTTGGAGAATGGCTACATGACTTTCTAAAAGATAGAAGTCAGGTAGTGGTGGTCAATGGGGCCAAAAAAAACGCAAATAATGAGTGTAGATATTTTTTACAGAATGATATAAAAGGTATGAAAGAGATATAAATAAGGATATACCATAATATAGAATACAATAAAAAATAAGATAAAATAAGGATTATTTTATAAATTATATTGGTATATCGAAAAGAATTCCTAGATATGTTATTATTATCAATATAATATAAAATAAAATACATGTATCAAATATTAACAGAAATAAGAATAAAATTATCTTTGGAATTGGGTTTATAAAATATTTCTAAAATACATTAGGTAGAATAATAACAGATCTTAGGGGATATATTTTATACTTAGGGGAGGTGCAAGATTTTAGTAATCAATTGTAAAATTTACGTTATACTCTCTATATGGGAAGAGATTCCCAAAACTTAAGGGGTAAATACATAATATAATTATTGAAAGTTTATAGATCAAAATAAGTATTAACCATCCCTATCCTTCTTTATTCCAATTATCACCCCTTCCCCATCAGGCATTCCCTTACTACTAACCCTATGCCCTACCCTTTTGTGTAGATAAAAGCTAGATATATGGTTCTAGTACATTGAGAGTCTAGTAGATTGTCTGACATTAATTGATTTATCACCATTAACTAGAATACAGTTGACAACTCCAAATGGATTTGATTCTAAATGGTTGAAGACTACATTCTATATAAAGTCTTCTACATGTAATTAACTAGGTTACCACACTTTTTATCCAGACCCCCAATATTTCCTCTGTTACTCTCTAAATTATAGTTGACTTGACAAGGTATGCATTATTTTCTAAACTCATTCTGCTACAGATATAACAAAAGAAACAATATAAATATTTTGAGTTCCACTATTGATGTAAATATGTTAAGGAAATGGTTGTATCCTTTATGTTTGAAGTCTATGCGATCATCTGCCGAGAATGGTTTCATTCAAATGATGTAATGTTTTCATTAATCAATTAAAGGAGTCGCTTGAAATGGCTATAATGAATTGACCCCTGTACATCTTTGTTACTCATTTATACATGCGTGCATGCGCGCACACACACACACACAATAGTATACACAAACTCACTCACCGAACTAATCTGTAGGACAGCTTCAACTTCAGAGGTTGTCGTTTTGAAAATAAACAGGCCAACAGCGAAACTAGAATAGTAAGGGAATGAATAATTAGAAAATGCACTATATGTGTGTTTGTGTATGTACACACACACACATGTATACTTTTATATAGTCAAGCAGTATATTCCTGGTTATGGCATTAACTAGTTAGAATGTTACCATTGGTTTCACTTTGATTGCTGCACTAGGCAGTATTGATAACCCTTTAGACATACTGGCCAGAACTGCATAACCTCCTTTATGAAGGTAGTTATACAGCCCTGGTTCACTTTGAGATGCTGAAAAGCAGAAGAAAATCATGTGGTAAAAAGTTATATCTTTCTATCTTTCAAGAACGAAAGAAGAGTTACTCCCCATGGGATGATGTCAGCAGTGGCCGAAGGGGATTAGCTGTACATGTGAACAGGTTTTCTATTCTTTAGTCCAAAAAGTGGGATAATCACATTGCCAGAACAAATTTTCTATCTTAATGACAACAATGGAATATTTTGCTTTCCGTGTTCAGGACAGTACTTTGATCATGTGAATTTTTGAGAATGATTCTTTTCTCAGCCAAACAAAGCTTGCGACATCTTCTTCTATTCAAAAATAATTCAGGCTATTCCAACATTTTTCAGTTGATTTTGTGCAGCAGTCTTTCCTCTTTTGATCGCCATATATTACTGGCTAATGTTGTCATTGCACCTCTTTAGGATTCGAAATGAGGACCTATGATTATTGACCCTGACCTTAAACACCCCCTCCCTGCCATTGCACCAATATATTTCTCTGTGTATCTCTCCGTTGTTGTTTGACAACCCCATCTCAACTTTGTAGCTCACAGCCTGGGCACTGAGGTCACATTAGATAGAATCTCTCACACCAAAAGCAGCTTCATAAAATATCATCATATATCTAATACATAGACGTTCCAAATGGCATTTGCAAACCAGCAGGAGTTAACAACACACCGAAAATGTAGGCTTTCAAAAGTAAAACCTCAAATTATAAAGGACATAAAATAAGCATATATATACCACCACTGACCTCAACAATTGTCTCACCAGGTTACACAAGCCTGCTGCAACACTTTAACATTCTGTCAAACACCAATTCTGGGGAAGACTTCAAAGCACTCAACATATCCTGGTTTTCAAATAGTACAGATAACACAAAATGTAGCCTTATAGTAAGACAAATAAACTTCCTTTACATTCTAAACAACCCATAACAACGCCCCCCCCCCCCACCACTGTAACAAGCCAACTATACCAACTCTTCCTCCAGACATCATTTTTTGTGTTCTGCACCAAGCTAACACAACCTGTTGGGTAGAACAATCTTTCAAATATTAGACTATCAATTACCATTTCAACATACACATTCTTTAATGAAGAAAGCAAAAATGATTCTACAAGCTTCAAAGCAGCATACTGAAATGGAGTCCACCAAAGAATAGAATCAAGCATTTTAAGCTTCAACAACAGAACAACAATCACCAGTATAGGCAGTGAAATAGATACATTTAACAAAGTAATTATAGGTACAACAGAAAAATACAAAAAACATAGCCCATAAAGTAATATAAAAAATACAAAGACTAATTAGAAATAGTCAACCCCATAAAAGCATAGTACAAGAATACCACAAATGAAAAGAATTTAGCATCATACAACTAAATGAAAACAATAAAGAAGAAAGAAAGAAATCAGGAAACTGACAAAGATTTATAACCAATGTAGACCATTAAATAGAGTAATTAACAACAATAACAGTAGTAGCAGTAGCAACAATAGCAGCAACAACAACAACAGTCACACTACATCTTGTGTCACAACCTCAAATAATATACCCACACTGTGACATCAAGCTGACACTTTTATCAGGTACTAGCAGAGATATCCGGCTTTGCCCGTGTCACATGGAATTGAAGAATTGCAGATTAAGAATTGTAATGAGGGTTCTTTCCCTCTTTACACACCCTAACAAAAATTCTAATCATGACATATTTATCCCATACTACTCAGCTTTATGCACAGATTCCAAAATTCAAATCTTATGAAACCTATTCAAAGGCTATTGCTCCTGAAAAATGGAGTACATGGAGGTCTAAAATGTAGGAGTTAAGGCTCCTATTGGGTAGGGGGGGGGGGCTTAAAGTCAACCAGAGAAGTTGAATTGCTGAGAATCTTTTTAACTTGGGTCTTATATGTATTGTTCGAATTTCTTTGAAATCAGAAATATATGAATGTTCACTGGGTTTGTAAAAGAGAGCAAAGCTACAGGAAACCAAAAGACGAATGATCCCAAAGGCAGTCAGCTACCCTACCCTAGTTGTTACCACTCCCTAATGTAGGATTCCTCACCATACAGGTGACGGGCACAGCCGTAAGATGCATTACAGATCTATAGTAATTGGAAGGGCATGATCCAACTCAAATAAACATTAACAACTGTGTGACATGAAGGCGAAGGGGAAATGAATGTGTCACCTCTGGAGTTACCTATGCCAATAGGTAACTGGACAGAATAAATTTGCAATCTATAAATCTCTTTGAATGACCAGTCACTTATCTGGGAGGGCCTTGAAATCACTGTTACCATCTGGGGACTATATCTGACCCAGTGATAATAAAAAGACTCAAAGGAGGTCTGCAACCAAATAACTTTACTCAAAATAACACTTTGCAACTGAATCAGTGGAGGCAAAGATGCTTCTCTTTTACTCAACAATTTATGCACCACGTTGCAGAAATCACAATCTAAATACATCTCAAAGCAAACTCTTACACTGTTATACCATTGAATTACAAATAACGCTCATCTTATATGCTCAGGTGACTCTACAGCTTTCAAAACTACAATTGTATTCATCTTGGCTTAGGAAAAATGACTTAATTGTGGGGGTTACTAACTCGTAAGAAGTTGAAATTTTAGGAATATTACGAACACACATAAAGACATTGACTTTTATATAATAGATATATATATGCATATATACATACATACATATATATGTATGTGTGTGTGTATCATATATATATATATATATATAGCAGAAGGCACATGCCAAGTTACCACACAGTGGGAATGAATCCAGGACCATGTGCTTTGGAACAAAGTTTCTTACCACACAGCTACACCTGCACCTATATATGTATATATATATATATATATATATATATATATATATATATATATATATATATATATATATATATATATATATGTATGTATGTATGTATGTATGTATGTATGAATGTATGTGTATGTATATATATATATATATATATATATATATCATCATCATCATCGTTTAACGTCCGCTTTCCATGCTAGCATGGGTTGGACGATTTGACTGAGGACTGGTGAAACCGGATGGCAACACCAGGCTCCAGTCTGATTTGGCAGAGTTTCTACAGCTGGATGCCCTTCCTAACGCCAACCACTCAGAGAGTGTAGTGGGTGCTTTTACGTGTCACCCGCATGAAAACGGCCACGCTCGAAATGGTGTCTTTTATGTGCCACCCGCACAAGCCAGTCCAGGGGCACTGGCAACGATCTCGCTCGAAAATCCTACAGGAGCCAGTCAGGCGGTACTGGCAAAGGCCACGCTCAAAATGGTGCATCTCATGTGCCACCCGCACAAGAACCAGTCCAGGGGCACTGGCAACGATCTTACTTGGCTTGCCGGGTCTTCTCACGCACAGCACATTTCCAAAGGTCTCGGTCAGTAGTCATCGCCTCGGTGAGGCCCAATGTACGAAGGTCTTGCCTCACCACCTCAGCCCAGGTCTTCCTGGGCCTACCTCTTCCACGGGTTCCCTCAACTGTTAGGGTGTGGCACTTTTTCATGCAGCTATCCTCCTCCATTCTCACCACATGTCCATACCAGCGCAATCGTCTCTCTTGCACGCCACAACTGATGCTTCTAATGTTCAGCTTTTCTCTCAAGATACTTACACTCTGACTGGTATTCACATTAACATTACAATCCAACGGAGCATACTGGCTTCATTCCTTGCGAGCTTACGTATGTCCTCAGCAGTTACAGCCCATGTTTCACTGCCATGTAGCATGGTTGTTCGTACGCATGCGTCATACAGTCTGCCTTTTACTCTGAGTGAGAGTCCCTTTGTCGCCAGCAGGGGTAAGAGCTCTCTAAACTTTGCCCAGGCTATTCTTATTCTAGCAGCTACACTTTCAGCGCACCCACCCCCACTACTAACTTGGTCGCCCAGATAGCGGAAGCTATCGACTACCTCTAGTTTTTCACCCTGGAATGAGATAGAAGTTGTTTCCTGTTTGTTTGCAGTCTTTATTGCACCTGAACATCTGCCACAAACAAAAACTAACTTGCTAGTTAACCTGCCTTTGATGTTGCTGCACCTCTTATGTGTCCATAGCTTGCACCGGGTACATCTTATAGAGTTACTACCTACTCCTTTTCTACATACTGAGCAGGGCCATCTACCTGAAGGGGTTTGTGTTTTATCTACCTTCCTACTTATTAGGATTTTGGTTTTAGCTAGGTTGACTCTAAGGCCCTTCAATTCTAGACCTTGCTTCCACACCTGAAACTTCTCCTCTAGTTCTGATAGTGACTCTGCAATTAGGGCAAGGTCATCAGCATAGAGGAGCTCCCAGGGGCAACCTGTCTTGAACTCCTCTGTGATTGCCTGGAGGACTATGGTAAATAAGAGGGGGCTGAGGACGGAACCTTGGTGGACCCCTACCTCTACTCGGAATTCATTGCTGTACTCATTTCCAACCCTCACCTTACTGGCAGCATCTCTGTACATGGCTCGCACAGCTCTCACTAACCATTCTTCTATCCCAAGTTTCCTCATTGACCACCAGATAAGGGATCGGGGGACCCTGTCAAAGGCTTTCTCCATGTCAACGAAAGCCAGGTACAGAGGTTTATCCTTAGCTAGGTATTTCTCCTGCAACTGTCTCACTAGAAATAAGGCATCAGTAGTGCTTTTACCTGGCACGAACCCAAACTGCATCTCATCTAAATTGATTCGCTCCCTAATTAGTTGGGCTATGACCCTCTCTGTAACTTTCATAACCTGATCTAACAGCTTGATGCCTCTGTAATTATTTGTATCTAAAGCGTCACCTTTACCTTTGTAGCAGTTGACTATGATGCTGCTACACCAGTCATTGGGTATGACTCCTTCGTGTATCACCTGGTTCGTAATACGGGTGACTAGGCTATAGCCAACACTGCCAGATATTTTGAGCATCTCTGCAGTGATTCCTGATGGGCCGGGGGCTTTCCCGGTCTTCATACTCTTAATTGCTTTATCTACCCTGGTACTATCAACTCGGATAGCTGGTCCCTTCTATTGGGTCAACATACGGCAGGCTCTCTTTCTCCCATTCATTCTCTTTATTAAGCAATCTATCGTAGTGGCATCTCCAGACCTCTTTCTTTGCATCCTCATTTAATGCAAGCGTACCATCATCCATGCGAACACATTTCTCTCCTACAACATCACTATTCTCTCTCCTACACTGTCTTGCAACACGAAATACCTCGAGTCTTTGGTCCTCACGGCGCAGAACATATATATATATATATATATATATACATATGTACACACATATATACACATATATACATGCATACATATATTTATACATTTATATACATACAGATATATATACATATATACATATATATATATACATACATATACACATATGTAAATATATAAATCTCTCTATATATATATACATGTATATATATACATCTACACATATACATGTATACTATACATCTATATATATACATATGTGCAGATGTATATATATACATAATATATATATACATATATACATATATACATATATATACATATATATATCATCATCATCGTTTAACGTCCGCTTTCCATGCTAGCATGGGTTGGACGATTTGACTGAGGACTGGTGAAACCGGATGGCAACACCAGGCTCCAGTCTGATTTGGCAGAGTTTCTACAGCTGGATGCCCTTCCTAACGCCAACCACTCAGAGAGTGTAGTGGGTGCTTTTACGTGTCACCCGCACGAAAACGGCCACGCTCAAAATGGTGTCTTTTATGTGCCACCCGCACAAGCCAGTCCAGGGGCACTGGCAACGATCTCGCTCGAAAATCCTACAGGAGCCAGT
This sequence comes from Octopus bimaculoides, assembly GCF_046866305.1. NCBI lineage: Eukaryota > Metazoa > Mollusca > Cephalopoda > Octopoda > Octopodidae > Octopus > Octopus bimaculoides. The sequence continues at coordinate 64,049,796 of NC_142934.1, read as the reverse complement.
CAGGCGGTACTGGCAACGGCCACGCTCAAAATGGTGCATCTCATGTGCCACCCGCACAAGAACCAGTCCAGGGGCACTGGCAACGATCTTACTTGGCTTGCCGGGTCTTCTCACGCACAGCCCATTTCCAAAGGTCTCGGTCCGTAGTCATCGCCTCGGTGAGGCCCAATGTACGAAGGTCTTGCCTCACCACCTCAGCCCAGGTCTTCCTGGGCCTACCTCTTCCACGGGTTCCCTCAACTGTTAGGGTGTGGCACTTTTTCACGCAGCTATCCTCCTCCATTCTCACCACATGTCCATACCAGCGCAATCGTCTCTCTTGCACGCCACAACTGATGCTTCTAATGTTCAGCTTTTCTCTCAGGATACTTACACTCTGACGGGTATTCACATTGACATTACACATCCAACGGAGCAATCTCCCACCCAAGGTACCCCATACCGTCCACCCAACAAACACCCACAAGCATACCATTTTTTCTACAGATCTTCATACCCAGGCAACCCACACCAACAGAACCACAATAACTACCTACCCAACTCCAACCTTGCATACAATCCACCCTACAAACACCCAAAAACCCACCGCATTTCTCACAAAACCTTAAACCATCACATCCCATACCAACACAATCACTATACCTACCCATCCACTTCCAGCCTATCCACCCAACAATACCCCTACCCCTACCCCTTCTACCACAATTCTAACAATCACTACACCCCCCACTTCAACAACCATTTTTTAGACAGAGGGGAGAAAAACAGGCACTACCGCTAATACAGACCCATCAAAAGAAAACTAAAAAGAAAACTAAAATAATAAACCTCTCTAATAAAACCCTTACACAAACCCAAATTAACATCCTAGCCAGAGGCTTAAAATTCACACCCACCCCAAGAACACCCAACCCCCCTGAGATCAAGGATGACATTTCAGAATTTTGCAGAAAGCTTCGTTTAACAGAAGCTTTCATAGACTTCAACAATGAGGATGACTCAATTATTAAAAACAAAAGCAACTTCATACCTTCCAAAGGAAGGAATAAAGCACTGGATGATTTTTGCAACCACATCCAGAGTTTCCCTTTTACCCCACCTAAAACCAAGGTCAAATCAAACTTTAATAGCATTGAATGGAAAAATCTAAGAGACTTACAACAGGACAAAAGCCTTACTATCAAAGAAGCTGACAAAGGTAGTACTGTAGTCCTAATGAACACAGATTTTTACAAACACCTAGCACTCTCCTTACTAAACGATAACTCCTTCTATGAAACTATCACCAACTATAAACAACAAAAAACTCTCAAAAACCTCACCGCCCTTATACTCCAGCAAGGTCAAGGACTCACGGACAAAGAAAAAGATTACATCACTAATTTCAAATGCAAGCCCAGCCTCTTCTATGGCCTCCCTAAAATCCATAAGAACAAATCCATCACCGAAGCTTGCAAACTCTCCTCTGAAATCTACATCAACATCAAGGCACCGGAAGATTTAAAACTAAGACCCATTATAGCAGGCACCTCCTGCGAAACACATCGCTTAAGCAATTTCTTGGACATTCTTTTGAAACCTTTCCTAAGCCACATCAAAAGTTACATCAGAGATGATCTTGACATGCTCAATCACCTCCCGAAAACAACAAACGAGGAGTCACTCTTGGTGTCTTTTGACGTGGTCAACCTTTATACAAATATCCCTCATGAATATGCGATTGAGGCAATTAAATTCTGGCTGCACAAACACCCAGAAACATTTCCTAATCGCATCAACACAACTTTCATCATAGAATCACTTAAGTTCATTCTGACCAACAATTACTTCCTGTTTGCAGACACATACTTTCGCCAAAAATGTGGTATCGCGATGGGTACTAAAGCTGCACCAGTCCTTGCGAACCTCATAATGGGTTTTTTTGAATTAACACTATATGAAACCTCACGTCAGAAATTTGGACACCTTTTCCACATCTTTTTAATGGATAACTGGAAAAGATATTTGGATGATTGTTTCATCATATGGAATGAACCCTATGAAAAACTTCTAGAATTCAAATCCATTCTTAATAACATACATCCCAACATTCAATTCACTATGGAATTCAGCAAACATCATCTCCCTTTTCTTGATCTCTTAATCATAAAAACACCTAATAACCAAATCACAACCGACATCTACCACAAACCTACAGACTCACAACAATACCTCCTTTTTAGCTCATGCCACCCAAAACACACCAAGATAAATATCCCCTTTAATTTAGCTAAAAGAATTTGCACCATTGTCTCTGACCCTACCACTCGAGAAATACGCTTACAAGATCTCAAAAAAACACTGTTACAACGCCAATATCCCTCCACACTCATAGATCTTGGAATAAAACGTGCCAAGGAACTTGACAAAAACACACTAAAAACCAACCAACATAATAACACACCCAACCCCAAAATACTTCCATACATCTCCACCCATAACCCCAATAACATCGAAGCATTCACCACAATTAAACAAAACCTCCCCTTACTCACCACAGACCCGAAAATGAACAATATCATTAATACACACAAAGTCCTTAAATGCAAAAGGCAACACAAATCTTTGAAAACATTATTAACCAATTCCAAACTACATACACCACTTCCACCCCCATCAGTTAAAAAATGTGCACGCCCTAATTGTGGCACCTGCCCTTACCTACTTGAAGGCTCTGAATTTACCTTCAAACGAGGAACAAAGTTTAAAATTAAAACCAATTTCTCTTGTTCCTCGAGTAACCTCATTTATGTCCTTACTTGCGCAGGTTGCCAAAACTTCTATATCGGACAGACGAGCCTCCCATTACGTAGAAGAGTAGCTGTCCATAAGGAACAAATAAACCTCCCTCAATACCGCCAAATTCCACTCAGTGGCCACATAGACTCTTGCGCCAGAAACAAAAACCCTAAATTCATTATATTCCCTTTCTATCAATGTAAAGACAGAATCTCCACACAAGAAAGAATCAACAAGGAGAATCTTTTCATAGAGAAATTCCAACCATTTCTTAACACACACACCCCTCAGTGACCTTATTTCTCTATGAACAGACACAAACTTCCTGTTTTGAAAAAAAGAGTTCATAACTCTAACTAAAAACACTTGTCTCCCCTTACACACACTTCCTGTTTTGACACCACATTTCCTGCTTAACACAAACTTTTAACCCTTTTTTTAAACCTCACAAAACTCTCAACTCTCATGCATCCTTATTTTTCCTACCAATTTATACATGAACTACTATTGAACTACAAAAGCTCAAAGACAATATAATGTATGGGTATATTTATTTTTTTTTATATATTATTGTTTTATATATTATTTTCTTCATTTTGTACTTTTTTGTACTTCTTTGTAAAAAAACATTTTCATTCTCCTTCTTGATAATTTGCTTCATCGCAATGAAAACCGGTTAGAAAAAATCTTCATTAAATTATGCTCCCAGTTCAGCATTCTGGCTTTTTTACATTTTCCTATGTATATATATATATATATGTGTGTGTGTGTGTGTGTGTGTGTATGTATATATGTGAGATAATGGTTTCACTTAATAGTTTCAGTATTAACAGTGAAATTATTAAAGTGAAAGTATCTGACATTACAATAGAGATGTTATTGTTTCACTTTTGACATGTAATACTGAAATAGTGGAAGATAAGAGATTTCTCTGGGCTCGTATTAGGCATGAAGTTGTAATGTTTTTTGGCCTATGACACTACCTGGACCATAAGTAAGGCATGAGTAAAATTTCAATGAAATTGGTTGTGTAGTTCTTGAGTTTTAGGGATTCACACAGACAGACATACATACAGACACATATTCTCATCTTTATATATATATATATATATATATATATATATATATATATATATATATATATATATTTATAAAGTTGAGGAGGGTATTGGATTTAACCAAGCCCAGGAAGATACAGGTAATACCGAGTAAGTGTTGTATACCGACTAGTTTGCCCCAGTTGTTGTATGAACAAGATTGGGTATTATAAGTCGTGTATTAGCGTGTGTATATGTAAATATATAAAAACAAAAAACAAAAAGATAAAGAGAGCAAAGGTAAGGTTGGAGAAGTATTTTATGGATAGAGTCTTACAGCTGTTTCTGAGAAGATCCAGTACTTCCCTTCATTGGAGACAGAAAAAATAAAGTAATCTATTATTATATCCATAGGCAGATATTTTTAGTATGAAGTGGTAAAGAGTGTGATGTGCTGAAAAAAGAGAGAACAGTACTTGAAGTGTAGTTTCATTCCAGTGGTAAATATCCGTGTAGAAATCCGTGCAAAGTAATCCATGTGTGGATAATCCGGAAATTTATGTTGGAGTGAAAGTTGATATAGCATAGATAGCAGAGGTGCATAAATTCCATATTGCAATGGATTTTTGCTGGTTTACTTGAAGAATGGCCAAGTCAAGTGAAAACTGAGCGGTAATTAGGTCAAGTCATGAAGACAGAATGTGAAAGGGGATAGAGGAGAGATAGAGGCGGAGGATGGTAGCGATATATTTATGGTCAGTTGGTCTTAACAGGGTAGAGGGAATGAGCATATAGAGTGAAGGAGGAATAGGGGGATGAGGTTAAAAGGTCTAGTGAGTAGGAAGGAATGCGTGTGTGTAGTATATAGGTGGTGGGGGTATGAGTGATAAACCAAGGACAGAGATAAAGGGAAGGGATGGGTGGGAAAGGTAGTTAGTAGTATCATATTTTAGGATGCTGCCAAGCCTATTTATAGACGGTGGAAAGGGAATGAAAGAAGTGACGTAGTCTGTATGCGTAAGTGGTGTTCTTGTGAATTTGAGAATAGAAGAAATAGATTTGGTGGTATATGTGTGGTGAGATGATCGAAAGGAAATAATCCTATTCAAGAGATGGTGAAAGATGGATGTTTTTGCCAGGTTGAATAGGTTGCCTGTGGGGGGTTGTGTGATTATGTTGCGTGATCGTTTGTGCAATTTTGCTTGTGATAGAACCTAAATGTGTGAAAAGAGCGGTGGTTGCAGTTGCTAAACGCTTCGTTATATCGATTAAGTAGAGTGGGAGAATTGTATTTTAAAATATGGAACGCCTCCGTTAGGCAAAGCTTGCAATTGGAGCGCTGGCCCTGGTATGGAGTTCCAGAATCTAAGATGGACCATTTTAAGGTGTATTGGGTATTTTTGTTTTTGAGGTGATGAATATGATTGGCTAATGTTGTAGATTTACTGTGTTTGTCGTATCTAAAAGAGTGCATATCTAAAAGATATATATTTACACACACACACACACACACATATATATATATATATATATATATGCTAGCAGGTGTACCCGGCGTTGCCCAGTGCTGTTTGTTAAGTATGCCTGTTTGGTTATTAGACCATTCACGGATGCACCTCTGAACTGAATGAAAAAAATCATAATGGCAGATGTTCCCTGCATTTTTGATTTATTTAGTGCCATGGCCTAACATGCAGAGTCATACTTCCACACCATTGTCATTGTTTTCCATTGGGACAGTAGGTCGATGTGTCAAAAACCGGCAGCAATTGAGTTTATTTTCCTTACCACATAACTGCAGACATGTGTTGTTTAGCAGATGGAAAGGTTGAGCCTAAAAATATGACTTAAAGAGAAATAGTATATTTACTGTTTTGCTGGGTTGCACATACAACATTATCTGAACCAAAAATTTAACATGTGGCCAGTGCAAAAACGATGAAAAGTCTAGTATCTGTTGCCTACCTCACAATTGGGGACACTTTACGGAGAGCATACTGTGAAGATTACACTAATGAAATAAGGTGACAAGTGTATGGTTACCTGATGTTTTCCTGTTTGCCACATAGAGCAACATCTGTTGTTGTTTTTCCCCTGTAGTCTTTGTAGCATGCACAGCAGCAGTTACTGCAGCATCTCTTGTAAGTCGAACTGCACATTGTGCTGCAGTCTCTGCAGCTTGTGCAAGAGCAGTTGAGGAAGCATTTCTTGTAAGTTGAACTGTATGTTGTGCTGCAGTCTCTGATGCTCATGCAGCAGCAGTAGAAGAAGCATCTCTTGTTTGGCATACTGAACATTGCTTGTTGCTCTGGGCGGCTCTTTGCACAACAATACGTGCTAATTGATCACAATGCTACTCTTCACTTTCCCTTCTTTGCACTGAAGCCATCCTAAGTGCATTGAAAGAGTTCCTCCTGGTGGCGTCCTTGGCAGAGTCATTTGCACACATACGTTTACTTTTCTTTGCAGAATGTGTTTGCCAACCTATATTGGATCTTTTGCATCAAGGCATGGTGGAAAATTATCAGTTTACACAATAGAAAATGTCCTAAGGAAAAAGCAGTGAATGTGTCGCACCCAAAAAATAGTAAGATGTAGTTGGCAAAAATGTTAATCAAACAGACCAAATTAAAGATTTTAAATTTTGGGTAAGAGTTTTGAAGTAGCTAGTTTAGGTTGGAATAATTATATGAAAATGAGTGCTCACGTGAAAACAGAGGTAAATTGTAACTCACAAATGAATACTGCTGGCAGTACTGTGCAAGCAGTTGATAAAAGTTCACCACAGTTGACAAAGTAAAGTATTGATGTTTTCCAGCTAGGTGTGTGTCACATGTTTGCACTGGCTCAAGCCAAATCCTTGGTGAATTGAGAGTAGTTTATTTATGTTATGGGTTTAGAATTTCGATGAAAAAATTACAAGAAAAAGCATCCTAAGTGAAAGAGAGCACACATGTCAAATTTGGTGAAATTTGGTTGAAAATTGTAGGAGTAGAAGTGGTTCACACAACACACAAACACAGACAGACAACTTGCTTTTTAATATATAAGATAGATTTCTTGAAAATCAACCACCAAAAGCCAAAGAAGACAAGAATACTAAACAATAAATACACATTATACACCTGGATCAGGAATGTGATCCACTCCATCCATGAACCACCCAGAAAGTAATAGGGAAATCTGAAAGCTCAAAAGTCTCATAGCTAGACAAAATAAGAAATTTACATCTAAAACCCCTAAGGCCTGAAGAAATCACTGAACTCACCAACATCTACAAATACTTATAGCATCATCAAATTTCCAGAACATGGGAGATGCCCAACAAGAATCCAAGTGAAGTAACATTGTTTGCAAATTGTTATCAGAATGTTTCCTAACTGCACCTGCTTTGATTGTACTGCTCAACAGATATGCATATGCAACTGATGATTATTGGTAGGTATCCAACTTACTGAAGCAATCTACAAATAGACTTCGTGCTATCTATACAGATTCAATTATTGTAATACAGTGGCTCAGCAATTTTGTTGATAACTGAACTGATAGATTTAAACAAGCTTGCATCAAAATTTGCATGGATCTCAGCAGTTTGCTACAACACCTTCTACATGTTTTATCAGGCTTCTGACAAACATATTTTAGGCCAAACATATATTTGAGTAGCATAAATATCAAGGTTGGTAGTGTTGGTTCAAAATGATGAATGTTAAAAGTGATCAATCACTAGCAAAACACCAGGAAATGTTGAAAAATTTCATGGATTCATTAACGACAATCATCATCTCTTACAAGACTGGAATCAGTTGTGGAGTCCACCAGAAGGTTAACATGGAAAACCTGGATAAAGAAGAAAACGGTGAAGGTTCTAGATCCTTCATATTCACCTGACCTATGCCCCTGTGACTTTACCATGTTTCCTGCTAGGATCACCATGCCATGATGTATCTAATGCAGTGCCAGTATTTTTTTTACTGTTAGCCAAAGATGATACTCTAAATAGGTTTGTGCATTGTTTGATTTTCTTTACTATGTCTTTTATGTGAACTGTGAATGTTGTAAGTTCTTCTCATATTTTTGTTTTCTGCAAGCTTGAATCTTCTTCAGTCACTGCCGACTATAAAAAAAAATCACCCCTCAAAATCCAAACAGAAATACAGTACCCTAAAACCTGTACTGTACCAGCATCTGGAAAAAGACTATCTCTCCCATTCAGCTAAGGTAAACATAACAAATGCATATATACAGATCTAGCTGCTACATCAGTAAATTCGCTAGCCTGAAATATTGTACTGAGATGTATATCATCAACAATAAGTGCAGGAAGACTATCAACTGCCATTCTCTGATTGGAGCTACATTGCCTACCTCTGCTGTGGGTACCACCAGAATCTGTGGCATATAGAAATTAAGTGGAATGTAGACAGAGTGCACCATGGCCAAACAATTATACTGCCTACCCCTTCCCATCAGTGAGTGAAGCATTGTATGCAAGTAAGATACATAGTATAACTGGAAAGACAGCTCATAGATTGTACCTATTCATTCAGCTAATAATCTATGCACCACAAGACTGATCTTGGATTTTACATAAAAATAGTATTAGCTATAATGTATGCAGGAAACTTGAGCTATCATTACCATAAGCTATATATTTCCACACTACCAACACAAAACTTAAAACCTATATGCTATACATAACCACACACACACATACACACACACACACATATATATATATATCATATATAACACAAACTCTAGTACTACCATTATTACAGTTACAAATTCTCAGTAAACTACTTCCATAGTCTATATATCATAATCCATGCTTACCACTACTAATGCATGCGCATATTATCACTACCAAAACAGCAACACTTAGCAAACACCATCACCTCTAGCACCACCAATAGCACAGTTTATGTACGATTTCAGCATCACTTCAATCAATCACTTCTAATGAACGATTGCTCCCCTCACATCACAACAGGCTATACACACCACGACTGCCTGACACATATACCATTATCACAAAAAGAACAAAAGTAATTATTTACTTGCTACTTACACAAATACTTGGCAGAACCCATCCATTTCTTGCTCAAAGAGGACTTGATTAACTCTCCTGAAAATCCAAAGCCTATCATGAGGACCGAATACAGGGATAATTCACCATCTTGATAAATGCTGTACATGTTGCTGGATTGGTGAAATCCTATTTGGACAGAATCAAAAAAAGAAAACAAAAATATAGCCTGGAGTTTTCTTTATGATAAAAAAAAAAAATCATTCAGATAAATTTTGAAAATATAAATATTCACCATATATGTGTATATAGACATCTATCTACCTGCCTACAACCTACCTACAACCTACCTAATTACAAACTATCCTACTCACATACCTATTTGTCTGACTATCTATCTGGCCCATCCTCTCTCTCTCTCTATATATATATATATCATCATCATCGTTTAACGTCCGCTTTCCATGCTAGCATGGGTTGGACGATTTGACTGAGGACTGGTGAAACCGGATGGCAACACCAGGCTCCAATCTAATTTGGCAGAGTTTCTACAGCTGGATGCCCTTCCTAACGCCAACCACTCAGAGAGTGTAGTGGGTGCTTTTACGTGTCACCCGCATGAAAACGGCCACGCTCGAAATGGTGTCTTTTATGTGCCACCCGCACAAGCCAGTCCAGGGGCACTGGCAACGATCTCGCTCGAAAATCCTACAGGAGCCAGTCAGGCGGTACTGGCAAAGGCCACGCTCAAAATGGTGCATCTCATGTGCCACCCGCACAAGAACCAGTCCAGGGGCACTGGCAACGATCTTACTTGGCTTGCCGGGTCTTCTCACGCACAGCACATTTCCAAAGGTCTCGGTCAGTAGTCATCGCCTCGGTGAGGCCCAATGTACGAAGGTCTTGCCTCACCACCTCAGCCCAGGTCTTCCTGGGCCTACCTCTTCCACGGGTTCCCTCAACTGTTAGGGTGTGGCACTTTTTCACGCAGCTATCCTCATCCATTCTCACCACATGTCCATACCAGCGCAATCGTCTCTCTTGCACACCACACCTGATGCTTCTAATGTTCAGCTTTTCTCTCAAGATACTTACACTCTGACGGGTATTCACATTGACATTACACATCCAACGGAGCATACTGGCTTCATTCCTTGCGAGCTTACGTATGTCCTCAGCAGTTACAGCCCATGTTTCACTGCCATGTAGCATGGCTGTTCGTACGCATGCGTCATACAGTCTGCCTTTTACTCTGAGTGAGAGTCCCTTTGTCGCCAGCAGGGGTAAGAGCTCTCTAAACTTTGCCCAGGCTATTCTTATTCTAGCAGCTACACTTTCAGCGGACCCACCTCCACTACTAACTTGGTCGCCCAGATAGCGGAAGCTATCGACTACCTCTAGTTTTTCACCCTGGAATGAGATAGAAGTTGTTTCCTGTTTGTTTACAGTGTTTATTGCACCTGAACATCTGCCACAAACAAAAACTAACTTGCTAGTTAACCTGCCTTTGATGTTGCTGTACCTCTTATGTGTCCATAGCTTGCACCGGGTACATCTTATAGAGTTACTACCTACTCCTTTTCTACATACTGAGCAGGGCCATCTACCTGAAGGGGTTTGTGTTTTATCTACCTTCCTACTTATTAGGATTTTGGTTTTAGCTAGGTTGACTCTAAGGCCCTTCAATTCTAGACCTTGCTTCCACACCTGAAACTTCTCCTCTAGTTCTGATAGTGACTCCGCAATTAGGGCAAGGTCATCAGCATAGAGGAGCTCTCAGGGGCAACCTGTCTTGAACTCCTCTGTGATTGCCTGGAGGACTATGATAAATAAGAGGGGGTTGAGGACGGAACCTTGGTGGACCCCTACCTCTACCCGGAATTCATTGCTGTACTCATTTCCAACCCTCACCTTACTGGCAGCATCGCTGTACATGGCTCGCACAGCTCTCACTAACCATTCTTCTATCCCAAGTTTCCTCATTGACCACCAGATAAGGGATCGGGGGACCCTGTCAAAGGCTTTCTCCATGTCAATGAAAGCCAGGTACAGAGGTTTATCCTTAGCTAGGTATCTCTCCTGCAACTGTCTCACTAGAAATAAGGCATCAGTAGTGCTTTTACCTGGCACGAACCCAAACTGCATCTCATCTAAATTGATTCGCTCCCTAATTAGTTGGGCTATGACCCTCTCTGTAACTTTCATAACCTGATCTAACAGCTTGATGCCTCTGTAATTATTTGTATCTAAAGCGTCACCTTTACCTTTGTAGCAGTTGACTATGATGCTGCTACACCAGTCATTGGGTATGACTCCTTCGTGTATCACCTGGTTCGTAATATGGGTGACTAGGCTATAGCCAACACTGCCAGATATTTTGAGCATCTCTGCAGTGATTCCTGATGGGCTGGGGGCTTTCCCGGTCTTCATACTCTTAATTGCTTTATCTACCCTGGTACTATCAACTCGGATAGCTGGTCCCTCTATTGGGTCGACATATGGCAGGCTCTCTTTCTCCCATTCATTCTCTTTATTAAGCAATCTATCGTAGTGGCATCTCCAGACCTCTTTCTTTGCATCCTCATTTAGTGCAAGCGTACCATCATCCATGCGAACACATTTCTCTCCTACAACATCACTATTCTCTCTCCTACACTGTCTTGCAACACGAAATACCTCGAGTCTTTGGTCCTTACGGCGCAGAACATTGGCAAATCTTTCCTTATCTGCTTCCCCTGTGGCTAAATAAACCTGTCGCCTAGCCTCCCTTCTGGCACATTGGTACAATTCCCTGCTACTACCGTTCTTCCAGTCCTTCCAAGCCTGTTTCTTTTGTCTAATAGCCCTGTCTACCTCCTTGTTCCACCACCACGTTACTCTGGGTCGGGAGGGGACCTTACACCACCCACAAATCTGGTCGGTGGCTTTCAACAGGTTGTCCCGCAGAAATCTCCAATTGTCTTCCACGTTGTATGATGCTATATCCCCTTCTATTTCATTAAATGCTTCAAGTAACTTGTCTCTAAGTCTCTGTCCATTTGCAGGGTCTTTAAGCTTCCATACCCTTCTCCTCCAAGCCTGTCTAATTCTGGGCACCCATTTTGCCTTGATCCCAAAGTCGCTAACTACTAATCTATGTTGTGGGGTACATTCTTCGCCAGGGTAGGTTTTGGCATTTATAAGCCGCCCTCTTTCCCTATTTCTGGCGAGGATGTAGTCGATTTGGCTAGAGTGTCTGCCGGAGCGGTAGGTGACTAGGTGACTGGCAGGTTTCCTGAAGTTGGTATTGCAGACCATAAGATCGGTTGCATCACAGAACTCCAGCAGTCTGGTTCCCTCCTCGTTGCGGGAACCGAAGCCATAGCCTCCATGTATGCCATGGAAGCCTCCAGCACGACGTCCAACATGACCGTTGAAGTCTCCAGCCACAAAGAGAAGGTCCCTGTCACACGTCGATGAGGTAGTTTGCAAGAGGGTGTCATAGAATTGGTCTTTCAGACCATCTGGTAGCCCCGGTTGAGGTGCATAGGCTGAGATGACAGTAGCTAATCTATGATGAAGCACTAGTCTGATCTTAAGTACTCTGTCACTTACTCTAACGACCTTGATTACCTTATCCACCCATTTCTCCGCTAGAAGTATTCCTACGCCCCCGACCCCGTCAGTGTTCCCTGCCCAGAAAATCTTGTACCTGTGTTCTTTGCCTGTGAGGAACCTCGCAGAACCTCCTCTCCATCTTACTTCCTGGATGCAGCACATATCTACGCGTCTCCGTTATATATATATATCTGTCTCTCCTTCACTCCCTCCACCCTCTCTCTATATATAATATATACATGTATATTATTTATAGATATATGTATAATGTGTGTGTGCATGTATGTGTGTGTGTGTGAGTGTGTGTGCATGTGTGTAGAGTACATGTAGGTACAGGTGAACAGTTCAAAACAGCATGCAATGCTGAGGGGCAAGAGCTGTTTTGTTTGTTGCAACAGGGGTTTCACATCTAGTTATGTGAATTCTATGTCCCCACTTGCCATCATACAGTGTGATGATTGAAAATGTGAAATTCGAATAACTAGATGTGAAATGCCAGCTACAGTAACCACACACACACATACACACACACACACACACACACACACACACACACACATGTAGAAAACAAGAGGAGAGATTGTTTATAAAATATTAAGTTACACCATCTTACATTAATCATTTATTAACAAAGGATGCTTACTAATCATGTAATGTAAATTAGATAATCAAATTACATTATCAAATCTTCAGAGACGCGTAACTTTCATTTGTAATTTTATTAGATTAGTGACTGTGTTGCCATTACTAAATCAGCAAACAACTATATTAAATTAGGTTAAATTATTTGGTATTTGGTGGATGAAGCATCACAAAAAAGGAAGAAGGCAGAAAAATGATTGAAGGAGTTGCCAGAACACCACTGAATAGATTAGACATATTGCTAAAGCTATTGGATAACAAGGAGTGAGGCATGGTGTCTCTATGATTAATCACTTCATTAGGTTGTTATCCTGTTAATTATCATCAATGTCAATAGATGTAGGTGAAGATGCATACATACTAGTGTTGTGAAAATAAATAGTTTTCATATATTGCTCAAAGAGAATGATGTAAGAAATACTAGAAATATGATAGTAGTATGAGTTGAACTGGGAGATAGAAGTAATTATGCTAATACAAGTAGATAACACTGTGTAACAAAATTTTAATTATTTTGGTTTTTGGTCAGTAAGTGTTATTTCCTATTTGGTTCTATCTAGAAATCGAAGGAAATGACTATTGTTCCCTTCAAAATTTGCTTTTGTGACCTAGACATAAATATTTTGAAACTGATCTATCTTTCCATTACATTTCAGACAGATTCAGCACAGAGTTACTGAAGCAGAAATATTGTTATAGCAAATATTCTGTTCAATACCACAGATTTTCTCGTCAGTTGCTTGACCTTAACCACTTGAGCATGTCCCTTAGTGGCTGGCAATATATGCAGCTCTGATCATGAGAAGAAGTGGTGGGAGCATCATAGCCATGTGTTGAGAGGAATTCTTTGGAGCTTGAATAAGTGTTAGAAAAACAAAGTTTGAAGGAAATATTAACCATTTTTCATACTCTCTAGGGGTAAGCAAATGGGAAATAACAGTTGCTACCCAAGGACAACAGCTGTGTTATGCAGTGTAATTTACTTCAAATATGTGTTCTTAATAGTTGTGATATACCAGAAATAGCTTTTATCTTTTACTTGTTCCATTCATTGGACTGTGGCCATACTGGGACACCACACTACCTTGAAAGGTTTAGTCAAACAAATCGACCTCAGTACTTATTTGTAACTCAGGTATTTATTCATTCTATTGGTTGCTTTTGCCAAACTGCTAAGTTACAGGGATGTACACTAACAACGGTTATCAAGTAGTGGTGGTGCAAAAACACAATACTAATACACACTCACACATACTCCCCACCACACAATCTCTCTCTCTCTCTCTCTCTCTCTCACACACACACACACATACATACATGTACAAACAATATTTGTTTCCTTCTATCAAATCTAGTCACAAGCTTTGTTGGCCCAGGGCCATAGTAAAAGACATTTTCCCAAGGGGTTGTGCAATGGGACTGAAGCTAAGACCACATGGTTAGCATTCCATTTAGTGTGTATGTTGGTCTGCCTGTCCAGTCAATAGAGTGGTGTTATTAAAAAGTTACAACAATGCGAGGAACTACATATTGACCAGTGGAGTATAACAACATCTAATATTCTGGTTGATATTGTGATATATATGTGTGTGTGTGTGTATGTATATATATATATATATATATATATATATATATATATATATATATATATATATATATATATATAAATAAGTCCACTCTGTTGATTGGTTGGTGTTAGGAAGGGCATCCAGCTGTAAAAATCCTGCCAAAACAGTTACAGAAGTCTGGTGTAGGCTTCTGCCTGGCTGGCTCTTGTCAAACCATCCCACCCATGCCAGCATGAAAGGCGGATGTTAAACGATGATGATATATACTTCCTGTAACTTGGGTGTATGCACCCTCAATTGCATCTTCACCACCTCTTTCTCCTTTCTCTCTCCACCTGAGGTAGCCATGTGGAGGCATGAAGCTTAGTGGTTTGGATGTTGGATACATGATCGTAAGACAGACAAAACTGAGAACTTACCTCGTATTATGTGAAGTGTTGCTGTTATGATATCATCATTGCCGTGTAACATCTTTACCATCATGTTACCAGTACCTAAAAGAGAATATGTAAAAATTATGTGATACCCAGAATGAAATATAGTGGTGGCCTGAAATAACTCAATATTTACATTATGAATGTAACATCATTAACCATGATGGAGTAACTGTTTCATACATTATAATATTTCATTTAGATGATGAAGGAGGTGAGTTGCAGAATCCTTAGCACACTGGACAAAATGCTTAGCAGTATTTTGCACATCTTTTATATTCTGAGTTCAAATTGTGTCAGGGCTGACTCTGCCTTTCATCCCTTTGACTATCATCACTGGGGTTGATGCAATTGACTTACCCCTTCCCTTGAACTAATTGGCCTTGTGCCAAAATTTGAAATCTATATTTCATTTTGATGATGGAATTGTATTTCACCCAATGAGCACAGACATGGCTGCATGGTTAAGAAGTTAGCATCCTAATCATGTGGTTTCAGGTTCAATTCCATTGTATGGCACCTTGGATAAGTTTCTTATGCAATAGCTCCAAATTGACAAAAGCCTTATCAGTGAATTTGGTAGGTAGATGGCAACTGAAAGAAGCTTGTCATATATATATATAGGTACTGTAAGTTTTAGAGGTAATACTTGATAAGTATAAGCACCTGTATATGCCAGATAGTGACAGAGGTGAAAGAATATATTAAACGTAAATTGAAAACAGAACACAAAGGATATCGTGGTATACGTGTTTCAAGCTTTATACACAATCTGTCATTACATCAGTATATATTGTTGATATAAAGGATGGTTTAAAGCTATCTTCAGCTGCAAACATTTATATATATATATATATATATATATATATATATATATATATATATATATATATATATATATATATATATACATACATATATATATATATATATATATATATATAAGTTCAAAAAAGGAAAAAGACAAAAAAAAAACAACAACAAAAAACAACAACAAAAAACAACAACGTGAGGACGTGATACAGATTGTGTTACTAGACGCTCGGGAAAGGAAAGAAAGAATATATATATATATATATATACACACGGGTAAGGGTAACAACCCCACCCCTTGGTCATGAACGACCATGGGATTGCACCTAGAAAGTTCTCCTCTGAGACACAAGTCTGGGCAAGGTTGTTTACGAAAGACCAGCAGTCACCCATGCATACTACCCCCCCCCCCCCCTCTCCACACCACTGATGTTATCCAAGGGAAGGGCAAAGGCTGATACAGCTTGGCACCATTGATGTTGCAGCTCATTTCTACGGGTGAGTGAACTGGAGCAACATGAAATAAAGTGTCTTGCTCAAGAACACAACATACCTCACTACCTTATGATTGTGAGCCCGACACTCTAACCACTGAGTTATGCGCCTTCATATATATATATATATATATATATATATATATATATATATATATACATATATATAGAATAATAATAAATAGAGCAAAATGCATATAAACAATAAGTTCCTTTAATTCCCTACTACTATAGGTACAAAGCCTGAAATTTGGAGGGATAGGGCTAGCCAATTTCATTGACCCCAGTGCTCAACTGGTACCTGCTTTATTGGCTCCAAAAGGGTGAAAGGCAAATTCAACCATGGCGGAATTTGAACTCATAACATCAAGATGGATGAAATGCCACTAAACATTTTGTTTGGCATGCTAATGATTCTGCCAGCTTATCATCCAATCTATAATTAGGTCTCTTACATTCCACTGATATTATTTCTTATGCCATTACAACTACCATAAGGCACTTGTTTCCAACAATGCAAGTTTTATCATTTCCATTGTCATGGCATCATCTCCCAGGATGCTAAGCAACTGCATTAGATCCTTGATAAAATATCAAGCAATCATATCTCCTATCCTTAATAGTAGATTCCTGCAAATTATCCCATCCCTCTGATGTTTGGAACATAAGTTAACATGAAAGTTTGATGGAATGTTTTAATCTAAATCACTTTAAAAGAAGTTTGTATCATAGAAGCAATGACAGTCTTGGGCAGGTTGGTATCAAAAGGCTTAAGTGGTTAGTGAAAAGGCTTTGATGTTCTTTTGTAATCCATTTGGGTGTCTTACAGCTTCTGTTATCAAATACAGTAAGCAGAAGGTAAAGTTTGGTGAAGTGGAGATATATACTGGCTTCAGATTTTTGCACAAGGCCAGCAATTTCGAGAAAGAGGTAAGTTGATTACATCAACCCCAGTATTCAACTGGTACTTTATTTTATTGACCCTGAAAGGATGAAAGGCAAAAATCAACCCCAGTGGTGTTTGAACTCAGAACATAAAGTCAGAAGAAATGCAGTTAAATATCTTTCCTGGTGCAGTAATGATTCTGCAAGCTTGCTGCCTTAAGGTGAAGATATATATTGAGTTCAAATTTTGGCACAAGGCCAGCAATTTCAGAGGATGGGATAAGTCAATTACATTTGATCCTAGAGTTACCTAGTACTTACTTTATTGATCCTGAAAGGATGAAAGGCAAAATTGACCTTGGTGGAATTTGAACTAAAAACATAAAGAAGGATGCTGCTAAGCATTTTGCCCAGCATACTAATGATTTGGCCAGCTCACCACCTTAAAGTGGAGATATATATAAACTCTTATTTAATGTCTAAGACTGTGGAATGATCATGCTGCCATAAAATCAAAATCAAAATAACATTGGCTTTAGCTTTGCACTTACCAGCAGGTATAATTCCAATAGGTAAGGGACACTGCTTTCCCGGATTTGATGGTGGATCATCTACTTCAATGCTATCATCCTTCTGAACTTTTTGCATCAGGCAAGTCACTGTTTGACTTACTGAACCATCTCCTCCAACTACTACTACACTGTAACATCAAACAATAATAATTTATAACACTTGCACAAGAATTCTTTATGAATATAGTCGACATATTTTAATAATTAACTGGAATACAACATCATAAATTTTAGAGGGTCGAAAACAATGTTGACCTTAGGAATGTCTGTATTTAAAATGTAAACTAATGCTTTAATATTAGCAGAAGGCTAGAAATTAAGTGGAAAATAGTTGAAGATATTCACAAGCACTTGACTAAGACTTTATTACTCATGGAAGAACGAAAAGTGATGTTAACTTTGATGTGATTTGAACTCAGAAAGCAAAGGACCATAAATAGATATTGGTTTAAGTTTTTGGCACAAGGCCAGAAATTTCAAGGAGGGCATAAGTTGAATACATTGACCCCAGGGCTCGACTGGTACCACACAAAAGGCTTTGGCCACCTGGGGCTATAGTGGAAAGCTTGTCACAGAAAGTGTCACATTGTGAGACTGAATGCAAACCCATGTGGTAGGGAAGTGAACTTCTCAACACAGCCATACCTGCACATCATCATTGTCATCGTCACCGTCACCATCATCGTCACCATCATCATCATTATTATCATCATTTAATGTCCGTTTTCCATGGGTTGGAGGGTTTGACAGGAGCCGGCTAGACAGAAGTCTGCACAAGGTATCACTGTCTATTTTGGCAGGGATTTTATGGCTGGATGCCCTTTCTAATACCAATCACCCCACAGAGTGGACTTATAATAATATGTGTGACAATGATAATTTCTTCTAATTTTGGCACAAAGCTAACATTTGGAAGAAAGGAGGCAAGTTGATAACATTGACCTCAGTACTTGACGGATAATTATTTTATTGACTCTGAAAGGATGAAAGGCAAAGTCGACCTTAGCAGAATTTGAACTCAGAACATAAAAAGCCATATGAAATGCTGCTAAGCCTTTTGTTTGATGCACTAACAATTCTACTAGCTTGTTCCTTAAATAGTACTAATATGGCTCAGTGGTTAGAGCATCGGGCTTACAGTTGTGAGATTGTGAGTTTAATGTCCTGGACTGGGCTGTGTGTTGTGTTCTTGAGCAAGACACTTTATTTCACGTTGCTCCAGTTCACTCACCTGTAGAAATGAGTTGTGACATCACTGGTGCTAAATTGTATTGGCCCTTGCCTTTCCCTTGGATAATATCGGTGACTTGGAGAAGAGAGGCTGGTATGCATGGGCGACTGCTGGTCTTCCATAAACAACTTTGTCCAGACTTGTGCTTCGGAGGGTAACTTTCTAGGTGCAATCCTGTGGTCATTCATGACTCAAGGGGGTCTTTACCCTTCTTTTTACAGATTTTAATAATTTCTACTACAGGAAATGTCAACCACAATCGTTTTTGAAATCTGAATGTGAAGGGACTTAACTGCATATTGCAAACAATTTTGTTGGACATTCTACAGGTATTGACAATCTTCTCCCTTAAGTATTTCAAATATAAGTGCAAGGTCATGGCATTTTTGGCAGAGAATGTTAGTAACAGAAACTCAATTTATCAAAATAAAGTCAATTCCAGCAAGAATTTTTGTCTGCTCTACCTATTCTGTCTCTGCAATGTCCAGTTATAAATATAATGATAAAAAATAATCAGTTATATATATACCCATTGAATTGAGCTAGATCCTTGTTCTGTATAACAGTTGGTAGGTCATTTGTTTCAGATAAAACTAGAAAAATATAAGGAAAAGGGAAAATTAAGATATTAAGATAGAGAGATAGAAAAATATAAGGGGCAAAAAGAAGAAAGGCTGACTAAAAGACATAAATTTAAAAAGAGAAAGAAAGAGAGAAGAAAACAAATACAAAAATCTGTAAAATTAGAAACAAGCAAACTATTAAAGATGGAAAGAAAGAAGTAAGGAAAGAAATAAAGGAAATAGGAAGAAATAAAAGGAAAACAGGGAAAGAAAAGAAAGTGTGAAAGGAGGAAATATACAGGCCAGTAAGTTATAAAGAAGGCAAGAGAAACAGAAGAAATAAAGGAGAAAGCTTCTTTCCAAGTCATACAGATTCATAGGACTAGTTTTCCAGATTCTGTGGTGTATATATTCCCTGCTGGATAGGATAAGATCCATCATAGAAATACTCTCTTTTGCCACCTGAGTGAAGTGGGACAACATAAAATTAAGTGTTTTGCTCAAGAATGACATGCATTATCTGATCCAGGAATCAATACCACAATCCTATGATCATGAGTCATAATCACTAAGCCATGCACCGTTACAGACAGAAGAAAGAGGAAAACGAAAGATATCCAAGTTTATGAAATATAGAAAAGAGGGAGTGGAAAGAACAGACCCATTACTACCAAATGCTAAAAAGGTGAAGAAAGCAGGAGAGGAAGAGTAAGAGGTGAAGGAGAGAGGTTTTGATTACTTACTTGTGATATCGCAGCTTATTCCAGCAATTTCAAATATAGACTTAGCAGAGGAAAGTATCTTTGAGGCATTTCCTGCTCCAGAATAGGGGTTGACTAGAACCATGAGTTTACGAGGTCGCTGAACTGTAATAGAAAAAAGACAAAAAAAAAGATCAAATCAGTATGCATGTATGCTTATTTCTTTGCATAGGTGAGTGTATGTATGCATGTATGCTTGTCCTGAGTATGGCATTAAACTGCATCTATTGGTGGGATGCCAGTTCAGGGGTTCTGGAGTTGTGGGTAGTGTGGAATCACCCCTTAACTACCAATACCCCCAAGTCCATTCTAACCCAGGACAGTAGTATCTATCAGGGTCCCATCTATGGGTTAAATAGATTTCTTAGGGGTAGAGAAGGCTCCCATTATTTTTCATAAAGCCACAGAGAAGGCAGCTCTTCTAGGAGAAAGATGTTCTGATGAAACTTGCAGTCATCCTACAATACTTGTCACTGGAACCAACTATGGTAACAGAGAAAGTGGCAAAAGTGTTGCACATGTTTTTGTTCTTTAAATTTGATAAAATACATGTTTCACTATCATTTTATTTCTTGACCCATTTTGTATTTTATAAAGTCCTATTGTGATGGGTTACGTGACATGAAAAGCCATATCTGTGCACATGCAAAGATGAAAGTAAATCAGAACAATCAGGCTGAATATGAAACAGCTATCATCTGACAAGATGAGGCATTCATCATGTTTATATATTTCTGTATTTATATTTATTAAACTACTAGTGTGTTAACTGTGTTTAGTTTCATTGTATTTTAAACATGTCAATAGATTTTTAACCAACATTTACATGCTACAATGAGTACAAACACACAGTATGTTTGCAGACAGCTGTATATGTTGCATGTTTCAAATCTGCTTGATGTTTCATTAGTAGCTGTGTATCTTACTTAACTATCCACAGAGACACATCCTATAAACCCACTGATATTAATGGCTAGAGTAAATTGGGTAGAATAATTTGCATATTTAACACTTTCTTGGAAGTGAAATTGAACATTAACTTACTGGTGTGTTTGTGTATATCACTATATATACATATTAATTTCATCATCATCATTATTTTAATGTCAACTTTCTCATCATCATCGTTTAACGTCCGCTTTCTATGTTTGCATGGGTTGGACGATTTGACTGAGGACTGGTGAACCAGATGGCTACACCAGGCTCCGATCTGATTTGGCAGAGTTTCTACAGCTGGATGCCCTTCCTAACACCAACCACTCCAAGAGTGTAGTGGGTGCTTTTACGTGCCACCGGCACGAAGGCCAGTTAGGCGGTACTGGCAACGGCCACACTCAAAATGGTGTATTTTAAGTGCCATCTGCACAGGAGCCAATCTAGCGGCACTGGCAATGATCTCGCTCAAATGTCTTTTCATGTGCCACCGGCACAAGTGCCAGGAAGGCGACGCTGGTAACAGTCATGCTCAAATGGTGCTATTTACGTGCCGTACAGAAGCCAGACAGCGGCTCTGGCAACGATCATGCTTGAACGGTGCTCTTAGTGCTCCACTGGTACAGGTGCCATCATGATTTCGCCTTTGCTTGCCCCAACAGGTCTTCGCAAGCCAAGTTGAGTGTCTAATGAAGGAGACGTTAGTACAAATTGCATAAGGTTGTATTATGGCAGATTTTCTATGCCCAGATACCTTTCCTGTCTTCAACCCTCACCAGTTTCCACAATTGGTAATATTTCCCCATGACCAGGTAGGCTCTCCCTCTCTCTCTCTCTCTTGTTGCATACCCACTGGTCCTTACCTGCTTCTCTCTCTTAGAATCCTCTCTCTATACTTTATCTGCCAGAGATGATACACTGCAATCATACTCTACTCTCTCTATCGATCTAAGGATACCCTCCAGCCTCTCTCTCTCTCTCATCATATCCTCTCTACAGCCTCCCAATCTGGGATGCTTTTTTTTCTCTACATTTGTACTCTGCTCTCCCCACTCACTGCTAAGGTACTATTTTTCCAATACTGCTCTCATTCCATTCATGTAATTAACTATCTTCTACCAACAAAAGTTGCTGGTCTTGTGCCTAGAGTAGAAAGGATTATTATTATCACTGTTGTTGCTATTATTATTATTATTATTATTATTATTATTATTATTATTATTATTATTATTATTATTAAAAGGGTGAGCTGACAAAATTGTTAGCATTCTGGACAAAATGCTTAGCAGTATTTCGCCCATCACTATGTTCTGTGTTCTAATTCCACCGAGATTGACTTTGCCTTTCATCCTTTCAGGGTCGATAAATTAAGTACCAGTGAAACACTGGGGTCAATGTAATTGATTACTTCCCCTCCCACAAAATTTTAGTCCTTGTGCCTTTAGTAGAAAGGATTGTTATTACCATAATTAAGACAGTGAGCGGACAGAATTGTTAGCATGCTGGCAAGATGCTTTGCGGCATTTTATCCATCTTTACATTCTGAATTCAAATTCCACTGCAGTCGACTTTGACTTTCATCCTTTTGGGGTCGATAACATAAGTAGCAGTTGAGCACTGGGGTTGATGCAATCAACTTATAACCTCCCCTGAAATTTCAGGCCTTGTGCCTATACTAGAAAAGATTATTATTATTATTATTATTGTTCAGTAGTTTTATTTTTATAACGTGCTTTCACTTCACTACCGAGCGCAGCTCTGTGCGCCTTGGGTATGTGCTGTGGTTTGCTGTGGTGCTCTTATGTTTACTGTATTGAAAGTGTTTTGCGTAGAATGTGTGCAGTACCCAGTAGTGCAATTTTCTGTATGTTATATATATTTGTAAGTCCTGGTGTTTTTGTTATGTATTTGTCTGAATATTTTTTTATTATACCTAAGGCACCTACTATGATAGGAATTGTTTCTGTTTTTAGACTCCACATTTGAGTTATCTCTATTTCCAGGTCTTTGTATTTTGAAAGTTTTTCCATTTCTTTTAGAGAAACGTTGTCATCTGGTGGTATTGATACATCAATTAGAAAGTATTTTTTTTTCTTCATGATCTTTGACAACTATATCTGGTCTATTTGCCTTAATTTCTCTATCTGTGTGTATTGGCATATCCCAGAGTATGGTTGCTTTCTCGTTTTCTGTGACCTTTTCTGGCATGTGTTTATACCATCTTTTTTCTGTTGTTGTTCCATAGTGTTGGCATAGCTTCCAGTGTATATAGGTCCCAGCTCTGTCGTGTCTGTGAATATATTCCTTCTTAGCCAGGACTGGGCAGCCAGAGATAATATGATTTATTGTTTCTTGTCCATCTCCACATATTATACAGTTACTTGTTATATTTCTTTTCATTATGTGTTTTTGGTAATTTCTGGTGGGGAGGCTCTGGTCTTGTGCAGCAATTAAAAATCCTTCAGTCTCTGCTTTGAGTCCTGAGCTTCTCAGCCATTGCTGGGATTTTTCTCTGTCTATTTCTTTCGCATTTAGTTTAGCCCAGCATTTACCATGTAGGGGCTTTTCTTGCCATCGTTTTATCATGGTCCGTTGCTGTTCTAGTTTTAGTTTGGATGATGATGATGATGATGATGATGATGATGATGATGATTATGATTATTATGATTATTATTATTATTATTATTATTATTATTATTATTATTATTATTATTATTATTATTATTTTATGTTTGACTTTTGTTTTGCATTTGTACAAGTTGGATCCAAGTCTCACCCAGAGACCTCAAGAGACAACAAGTTAGAAGTTCATGTAGGTGTTATGCCCAGGGTTCCATATATTTGGATTTGTACAGTTTTGTTCAAGTGAATGTTTAAGAAACCATAAGAAAATTATGTGTTTGCTTTAAAATTTGAGATCACATAGACAGTATTTTACGTAGGATATGGGCAGTTCCCATGAGCACTATCTTTTGAACTTCAGCCATTTTGGGGTTTCCTGGTATCTGAGCTAGGTAGTAATCAGCCTGTTTCGCTGTCATTCCCAGGGCACCTATGACAATAGGTATTGTTTTCGTCTTCAGATTCCACATTTTGATAATTTCTATTTCAAGATCTTTATATTTGCTCAGTTTTTGGTAGGTCTTGACAGATACGTTTATATCGATTGGGACAGTCATATCAATGAGGAGGCATGATTTTTGTCTGAAGTCTTTCAGTATGATGTCTGGCCTATTTGCGTCTATCTTTCTGTCAGTTTGAATGGTGAAGTTCCAGAGGAGTGCAATGTGATCATTTTCAAGTACTGGGGGTGGTTTGTGTTCCCACCAGTTTTTATCATGGGGCAAGTCCAGGTTTTTGCTTATTACCCAGTGAATATATTGTGCAGCTCTATCATGCCTGTTGAGATACTCTGTAGGCGCAAGCAGACTGCACATGGAGACAACATGATCGATGGTCTCATTTTGTTGTTGGCATATACGACATAATGGGGAGCTGCCGTTCTTTAATATGTTGGCCTGGTAGTTCTTTGTAGGTAGGCATTGATCTTGGGCTGCTATGATAAACCCCTCTGTTTCTGATTTCAAGCCAGAGGCCATTAACCATTGGTGGGTAAGGGCTTTGTCAATATCTGCATTATTCGCTCTCTTTGGGTATTTGCCATTGAGAGGTTTTCCATGCCATTTTTCAGTCATAATAGCTAAGGCAGCAATTTTAGCACGGGTTTTCAAGCGCTTAGCTTTTTCTGCAGGTGTTTCTAGTTCGTCTAATTCTTGAATTTGTTGCAATTGGAATTCACTTAGATATTCCTTTGCCTGTTTTGTTACTGAGTAAGATGCTTTCATGCTTTCATATTTTAAGACAAGTTTTAGCATCCAGTCCTCAGAGTTTTTCAGATAGGTGTCTAGGCCAATTGTGGCTACCTTCATTGATAATGCCAGCTGTAGAAGTCCTCGGCCTCCCTCTTTTCTTGGCAGATAAAGACGTTCTATATCTGCCTTAGGGTGGTGCATTCTATGCATTGTCAACAGTTTTCGTATTTTTCTGTCAACATTACATATTTCAGTAATTGACCAGTTAACGATGTTGAAACTGTAAGTCACGACTGGTATGGCTAGAGCATTGATCGCTTCGATCCTGTTTCTCGCATTCAGCTCTGTCTTCAGTATTGCTCTCACCCTGCGATAACATTCTCTTCTGATCCTTTCCCTCATCACTGAGTGCTTGATATTGTCCCCTTCAATTACCCCTAGGTATTTGTAGCTCTCCGCTGGTTCTAACTCTTTTATGACATTTATTATCATCATCATCATCATCATCATCATCATCATCATCATCACCATCATCATCATCATCATCATCATCATCATCATCATCATCATCATCATCATCATCATCATCATTGAGGTGGTGAGCTGGCAGAATCATTAGCGCACTGAATAAAGTGCTTAGCAGCTTTTTATCCGGTTTTGCATTCTGAGTTGTGCAGTTGTGCACTAATGTTGATGAAATTGACAGGCTTCCTCCCCAACAAAATTTCAAGTCTTGTGCCTGACGAGATTGAAGGGGGCTAAAGACAAACACCTTCCTCTTTGACCAGTCCCTCATCAACTTCTTCAAGTTTCAACAGTACTTATTGTTTTAAAGTCCAGTACTTATTCTATTGATATCTTTTGCCAAACTGTTCAGTTACAGGGATGTAAACACACCAACACTAGTTATCAAGTGGTGGTGATGGTGGTGGGGGACAAACACAGACATGAAGATACACTCACACACAGACACACATATATATACATGATGGCCTTATTTCAGTTCCTGTCTACCAATACCACTCACAAGTCTTTGGTTGGCCTGAGGCTATAATAGAAGACACTTGCCCAAAGTGCCACTCAGTGGGACTGAACCTGGAACCATGTGGTTGGGAAGTAAGCTTCTTACCACACAGTCATGCCTGCACTCTATATACATTTACAAGTGTATATGTATGTATATTTTGTTTCTGAAGCACAAACATGCTTATTTGCATCACTATCTCCATATCAGCTCACCTGGATTCCTCTTATAGCTACTCTTTACCCCACGGACTTAATACTTGATAAAGACTTTGGAGTGTAAGTTCAAAGCATTTGAGCACTAACTATTTGTTTTCTAGGTTAAGCATCTCTGGATCACACCTGTTGACCATGTGTGTGTGTGTGTGTGTGTGTGTGTGTATATATATATATATATATATATATATATATATATATATATATATATATATATATATATATATATATATATATATACCAATCCAGCCACTCGTGTTTCCTATGTTGAGCATCTCTGGATTTTAATTGTTGACTCTCTTTATATGCATGTAGATGTTTGTGTGTGCATGCACATGTGTATGTGTGTGTGTGTGTGTGTGTGTGTGTGTGTGTGTGTGTGTGTGTGTGTGTAAAACACCAAGTTTGATATTTATACCAGTAACTGTGTAGTATAGTAATAATAGTAGTAAATCTTCACTTACCATTCTTCAAGCGTTCCTTCACTGTCTGAAGTACTTCTTGTGATTCTTGTGGTTCCATTGTGAAGTTCTCTTCTGAGATGAACATGCGCCTGTTTGCACCATGTTTGATATATGACAGCACTAAAGTTTGACTGTTGCTATCAATTAACTTAAGATCCTCCACTGCTGGTGCAACCATCTTTTCACTGTCCTCAACACTATGCTTGACAGAGCTGAGCTTGTCCCTGGAGTCATTGACAGGCTCTGTTTTAACAGGAGTATCATCTGTCAAGTCTGCAGCACATTTTTTTATACTAGGGGATCCTTTTGTCTTACCAAAATAATTGACTTTCTTACTGGTAGAACTTGTTTTCTTTGTGTCAGGTTCATCTTGGTAGCAAATTTTTATGACATCGGCAAAAGGGATTGTCTCTGAAAAAGAGAAAACAAAGGAAAAATGACAGACAAAAACTGATTTTTAGCCCTGGGTCAACCATGATGATCATATCATTTTTTTATAGCAGGTACTAAATTGTTCAATGTATTCCATTTTTATTTTACAAACGGAAAGCTATTGAAGATTCAACTGCTATTTCTAGCAAACTGAGTGATCACATAGGGGTTCCTTCATTGGTTTCAGATGAAATATACTAACTTTAGTGTAAAGTCACTAATTTGGAGAGAAAGTAAATCAATCCTAGTATGTTACACAGTATATTACTGGTAACTATTTGATCAACTCAAAATCTAAGGTTGTCCAGAAGGTGACCCTGCTTCCAGACACAGCACAGGTTATGAAGATTTATACAACCAATGTACAATATTAAAATAGCAAGAATTTAAAGAGAATAAAACCAAACACATTGTTGAATACCAGTTTTTTTACAGAACCTAAATTCTTCTAGAGAAGTCAATGCCTCCATCACCCACAAAACCATAAGATATCCAGGAAAGAATCACAAACAGATTTTTCAAGCTGAGTCATCTGGCAGGAGACCTAGGGGTAGACCAAGAATGAAATGGATGGGTACTATCCATAATCTCAGTTGGTCATGCTTGGGAATCCAGCCTGAAAGTGTAATGACTGTTGTTTTTGATTGGACTCTACAGGGGAGGTGCTTGTGGATTCTACCCGCCATGACACCTTCCAGGAATAGTGCTCAGAGAAAAAAGATGGAAGGAGTTTGGAGTAAATGTTTAGTTGCATCTTTATCAGAACCATATCTCCTTTCAGTTGGTGAGGAAATCCTTTTTTTCCCTTTTCTGCCAGTTGGTCCATTACATTTACATTAGCCATTTTAAAATGTGAAAATTTTTTTGCCATGGAGAACTTCTATCCTTCTTAACTTAAAAGTTATACAGCCACTCTCTACACCTCATCACTGTAATTTTTTTATCTATTTCCAACTCTGCCATAGTCACCCCAATTCTCTCTTCTATAATGTGAGTAGCCCCTCTACAGAAAGAAACTTGCTCTGTCTTGGCCCTTTCTCTCATATCTTGACCTCTCATATCCTGGCATAAAGTTGCCTGCCTCTCTACTCTAGTCATATTTAGCTGAAGGGGATTTTAGTCTTGCAAGTTTCATGGCAATCACACTAGTGTTGGTGCTATGAAAAAATACATGGTACACACTGGATAGTGGTTGTCAATAGGAAGGGTATCCTCCTATAGAAACCATGCCAAAGCAGACATTAGAACATAATACAGTCTTCACGTCCACTGGATTCTGTTAAACTGTGTAATCCATGCCAATCCATGTTAAACTGTCCAATCCATGGAACATGGGTGTTAAGTGATGATAATGATAATTTCAAAACTTTGCATCTTTTGCTACTTGCAACCTGGTGTCAGGGTTTAGGTTTGGGTTCTTTGTACAATATTAAGCAGAATGGAAAGGTGATGAGTTGGCAGAATCATTAGCATGCTGGACGAAATGCTTAGAGGCACTTTATCTGTCTTTATGTTCTGAGTTCAAATTCTGCCAAGGTCTACTTTGCCTTTCATTCTCTTGAAGTCAATAAAAAATAAGTACCAGTTGAGCACTGGGGTTGATATAATCAACTTACACCCTCTTCTGAACTTGCTGGCCTTGTGCAAAATTTGAAACAAATATTAAGTAGAATGGTAGCTTTAGACATTCTTTGCTGCTTTTCTTCATTGGTTTTAATAGAAGCTTACTACCACATTATTTGGGAATGTAGGCCACATGTGTACTCCGACAAACTTAGGGATGCTAAAACTACTTTCCCATGGTGTGTGCTATTGCTGACCTACAAATGTCCTCCTTGAAACATCTATAATTTCTCTTCTCTCTAATCATATGAAATTGTTTCCTTAAGGATCTTATGGGGATGGTGTCTGAGATGGCTGTAAATATATTGGAACTTCATAATATCAAATTCAGGATGAGGTGATATGTAAATGTGTGTGTGTGTGTTTAGCAGATTTCTTTGCTTTAGTAAAAAAACTATGATTTCATCCTGTTCTAGAGCTCCTCAGAAACTGAAAATATTTTAAAGATATATCAAAACATTTTCTGTCTAATTTCCAACATTCTTAACCAAATTTGAATATGTCTCTGTTAGAATTAAAAAAAAAAAAAGATAAAATGAGGAAATGCTTTCTCATAGGAATATCATATTAAACCAACAACAGAGACAGAGAGGGAAAGGGGTAGAGAGAGAGAGAGAGAGGGGGAGAGAGTGAAGAGAGAAGGAGAGAGCTGGAGAATGAAATGGAAAGAGAGAGAGATAGAGAGAGAAGGGAGAGAGGGCAGGGAGAGGGAGAAAGCTGGGGGAATAAAATGGGAAGAGAGAGAGAGAATAAAAACAAGCAGACAGAATATTGTTTGCAAATTGTTTTCAAGGTCTTACAATTACGTAACATGCTAAAGTATAAACAAGCATTCACATATGTGATAAATAAAATAAGTTGGTAATAAGTGGACGTTTAAAACAATTGCATAAGTAAAATAAAAATATAAATACATCCCTTCATTATTGCAAGATTATAAACCATACACAAAGAGCCATGCACACACACAATAATACGCTACACTTATAAAGTAGAGGAGACTCGCTCAGGGTACCCATATCCAACTGCTGTTGCTGCTGCTGCTGCTGCTGCTACTGCTACTACTACTACTACTACTACTACTACTAGTCCATTGGCTAGAAACTTTCCATCACACATCTGTGACCTCTTCAGTGACCCTTTCCATCCACATATATCCTCCTACTCTGCTTAGTCCATTCTGTCCTTCTATGATGTGTATCCCTATCTGCACATGCATTTGTGTCTGTATCTGTGTGTATGTGTGTGTGTGTATGTGTGTGTATGTGCATGCGTACGCATGTCTATATGTGTTTATATGTGTGCATATGGGCTTGCCCACACACTGTTTGTATCTATACCACATATATATATATCACTCATTTATCACTTTGAGGGGATCTCAGTGACCATGGTTCCCATGCTATGAAACATACGTAGCATAAATTGAACAGATGGCTATCTATTAATCTTAATTTATTCTATCTATCTATCTATCTATCTATCTATCTATCTATCTATCATCATGGACGGACGGTAGACACATCGGCTCCCATGTAAGTTGCATTTTTCACCTCTTAAAAGACCTATTTTGTTTTAAAATTTTGTATAAGTTGTGTATAACACAAAATACTTCGTGAACATATATTTTTCAAATCGGAAATAGCTCTATTTAGAGCCTTATTTCCAAAAATTCAAACATATCTTCCTCGTTCCTAGCCATATTCTTTAAAACGAATATGGCTAAGGTTTTCAACGAGGCCGACTTCCCGCTCCTAATGCCAGAGGCGAAAACACTTAATGCCGTTCCGCATGAACGCAGACAAGTGATGAAGAAGAGCAATGATTCTGAGTCAACTGCTGCTGCCTCAACCACCACCACTACCACCATCACGTGTACAAACTCTGCTGCTACAGCAGTCTTGCCTGCCACCGTCACCAGTGACAACAACAACAACAACGACAAAGACAACAACAACAACAGCAACAACAACGACAACGACACAAATGTCCTTGCTAACACGACCACTGTCCTCACCACTGCTACTACCAGTGACAATAACAACAGCAAGAACAACAGGACACCGACCTTCAACACCAACACCACCACTACTTCGACAAACTCTGCCGCCACTACCACCACCTTTGAACCTGGCAGTACCAACACCACTGTCAATACCACCATCAACAACTACAAGACGAACAAGATAAACAACACCACAAACGCCACAAACAACATATCTGCCAGCATCACAAAAACAAATTTTGCCGATGCAACGAAAGAAAAAAGAACAATATTAACATTCACCCAAAAACAAATCAATGACACAAAATCCCTTCTCACGAAAGAAGGTGACACTGTACAAATACACATACCAAAAGCAATTATTGAAAATACAAACAAGAAGCACATATCATACAGACTTATCAACAAGAAAACGAAGCGACCGGAGAGTTTCTCCACCCAAAAAATTGAGATTTGTCTCAAACCGATATGGCCCTTTCAAAGTCATGTTACTTGGGGACGAAAATTTGCCACGGTCCTAGTACGCTTTAAGAGCGAACAGTTAGCGAAGGAATTTTCAACACTCTCTCTCCACACAGATGACTTGGTGATGATACCGAGTTATCTTGGACAGAGAGTGACGAAGGTGACAGTAAAGAATGTCCCTTCACAAGTGGAAACACAGTGGATAGTAGGTTCTATATGCCTCGAAATGGAGGAGGCAAATATATTAGAAATTGCTACTGCAGAGGAGAAAAACTGGGAAGGGGGAAAAAAAGTCGAAGTCCTCCTCCATATCACTGAAGAGGAGTGCCAAAAGATCCCCACACACATCCAACTGGCAAAGGACCACAAGTTATATGTAGTGGTGGAAGGAAGGCGGCCACGTTGTTATGTATGCGGCAGCGAGGCACACCTCAAGGACAGTTGCCCAACCGCCGCCAACCAAAAAAAGCAACAAGGGCAACCACCAAAACCCGGAAAAAAAACCCTACTACCAACACCACCATCAACAATCAAAACAAGAGAAACACAAGCAACACTGGCAACTGAGAAGACAACAGCATCTGCAAAAACAACAAGTGAGGAAGCAGGGGAAAAGAAAGAAAATTCCAAGACTGTTTCCCCCTCCCCCACATCACACACACCTCACACAAATAACAAGCCATCAGCACCAACAAAAACAGCAACACAACCACTCACACAAGCACACACAGACGCTCACAATTTGCCCCTACCCCCTTCCGATTCCTCAGAACCTTCGTCGGAAGATGAAAGTAATGAGGAATGGCAAATAGCCCAGAAAGGAAGGAGGAAGAGGAGCAAGAAAAGAAAAGCAAACACAAACAAAGCAGGGAGATACACAACTCCCGAAAACACTCCAGACACCAACACAAGCACACACAACTACAACACAAGCAACAAAACCCCAAAAGCAAGTACACACACAATGCTCACTGCCATCAACACAAAAAACTCAGAGTTGATGGAATACATCAACACAAAAACAAACATAACAAACGAAGACATAAAAACCAGCAACCACCCATACACAACACCGCCAGAACACATCAAAATACTACACATAACACCAACCCTGCACCACACACTAAAATCTATTTTTCCAAAGGCAGTTGGCAAATGCCAAAAATACCTGGCGAAAAAACTATATAGTGATCTCCTCGAAGAAAACCCGAAGGAGGAGACACAAAAACTCTCAAACGGTAAGTGACTCTCTTTATAAAACTTTAACACTCAAATCAAAATGATGCTCAAGATTGGTTGTGTAAATGCGCGTGGCTTGGGGTCCCCTTGGAAACAAGGGTACCTCCTAAATGACATAAAGTCACATAAACTAGAAATCATAGCCATAAGCGAGACCAGACTCCATGATACGCGGGCCCTATCGTCCATGTTTGGCAGACAGTTTAACATTTATTTTTCTCCCTGTCTGCCGAGAATGGGCGGTAGTGGCACGGCGGTACTCTTTCGCAAGAGTCTGGATCTCGAAGTAAAGACAGTATTCATAGACCCGGAGGGTAGATTGGTTGTTCTGGATGTCGATGGCAGCGATGGGTGTGCTTTTCGACTCATATCAGTATACGCACCACCTTTAACAGGTAGGCCGGATTTCTTTCGACGTCTAGAAGTATTCCTAGGAACGTCTCGTCCTTTACTTTTAGTGGGGGATTGGAATGCTACCTTGGACACGCATCTAGACTATGTTGGCAGAGATAGGAATAGACGGGGATGCAAATGCCTCAAAGACCTGCTCAGACGCTTTCAACTGTCTGACAGGTACCGACTCGATTACCCGAATGCGCCAATGTGGACATGGACAAACCGCATCGGGTCGTCGAGATCGTATCTAGATAGAATACTGTGTAGGAGAGTAGATAGAGATAGCATAGGGTGTCCACAATTTCACATAGTCAGCTACACGGATCACAAACTTGTGACGTGTACGCTAGACTTAGATAAGACACATAGGCAGGGCTCCGGTTACTGGAAACTAAACGCGTCTTTCCCGTCGAGACCAGTTTTCAGAGACCGGATTAGCACGTTAGTAAAGAGGGCTTTGACAGGAGCCATCATCAATAACAAATGGTGGTTTGCCCTCAAGAGAGCAATAAAAGCAGAAGCGGTTAGGTATAGCAAAGCACTAGCCATAGACAGAAACAGAGTAGAGGGTGAACTAGTTAAGAAGCTAGAAGAGGCAATTAGAAGTGGCATCGCATCCGACGTTTTGGCGGCGAGGTTGGCCCTTGACCAACACTTCAACGCCAAACACGAAGGGTGCGTTGTCAGGGCTAGGATGCGTGCTCTAAGAAACGAAGGTGTTGGAGCCGCACGAGAGGCCCGGGTGGCGGAGGCGCAACAGGGCAACAAAGCCACCATTCGGTCTCTGGTGGACGAACAGGGGCGCGAACTGCTCGAGCCAAGCAAAATGTGTGAGGCCTTTCAGCGGCACTTTGCTCGACTGTTTGGGACGAATGGCGAGCGAGAACGCAGGGTGGACTTCAGTGCCTACCTGCACAGCCTGCCACGACTCTCGGCAAGAGAGGCGGAGTGCTGCGAAGGTGCCATCACGGCGGCGGAAGTGAGGGACGCGATGGCGGGATGCTCGAGGGACAAATCTCCGGGTTTGGATGGTCTGCCCTACGAGCTTTACAACTGTAAGCCAGACTTGTTTGGAGACGTCTTGGTAGCGGTGTACTGCAACTGGCAGCAAAACGGGAGCATTCCCGGTTTTGTGAGTCGAGGAGCCGTAACGCTGCTGAAGAAAGATCCAAACAAGGGGGACGTCATAGATAACTTTAGGCCCATCACTCTGCTCAATGCAGACTTGAAAATTTTGGCCAAGGTGTTAGCCAAGCGGTTGGCGCTTGTCATCGAGAAACTGATCGGCAAGGCGCAAACGTGCGCGGTGCCGGGCAGGAGCATCCATGACAACCTCCATCTGATGCGCTACATCATAGAGAGGGTAGTTAAGGAACCTGGCATGGGTGGGGCCCTGATCAATTTAGATCAATCGAAAGCTTTCGATAGGGTAGACCATCAATACTTGGAGGCTGTCCTCATAGCAGCCGGCTTCGGTCCCATTTTCCGCGGCTGGATGGCTGCCTTGTACAGAGGCATCCGTTCGGTAGTTCGCGTCAATGGGCATCTATCAAGACCCTTCGACATTGCACGTTCGGTCCGTCAGGGATGCCCCCTCTCGTCGCTTCTGTACGTGTTGACTCTCGAGCCACTACTGCGGAAGCTGGCGACGCTGAGGGGCATCCCGCGAGAGTTGGGATGCGGGACGAGCGTGTCGGCATACGCGGACGACGTCACCGTCATAGTGTCTAGCCAAAAGCACATCGAGCTTGTCGGCGAGACACTGAGAGACTACGAAGCGGTAACGGGAGCGAAAATCAACCGGGATAAGTCAGTGGGCTTGCGGCTCGGCACCTGGAGAAGCAACCCCATGCCGTCAAGTAGCGCCTCCGTCGTGGGACGTTGGACTGACGGTCCGGTTGAGATGCTCGGGGTCTGGTTTGGTCCAGACCTCCAAACGGAGAAGAACTGGGACGAGATAACGAGAAGGGTGGCCACTCTAGCCCGGCAATGGGCCGAGAGGAAGCTTTCCCTGAAAGGTCGGGCGGAGGTGGCGAACACGTACATCGCGTCCGTCATCTACTACCGCCTGACCGTCGTTCCTTGTCCCGACCCTACCATCACCAAACTGGAGCGCATCCTCTTCCGCTTCTTGTGGAAAGGAAGCGTTCCGATGGTTAGGCGATCCGTTTGCTGCCAACACCCGTTAAAAGGAGGACTGGGCATGCCGTGGTTGATGATGCGCAGACACGCGCTGAGACTGCGACATCTCCGGCTCTACGTAGACAGCGGTGAACAGGTGTGGTCACCGTTTGTGCGGCGCGCTTTCCCGCAGCTCGTCTCCATGACCGAACTGCAGTCATGGATCAAGAAGAGGCCGAGGAAGGGCGAATGGCACCGCGAGTGTCGCGCTGCTCTTCGGCAACTCCAACAACCCGGGTCAACCTTGAGCGACTGCATCACAACTAACGCATTCTATAGTGGATTAGTGGAGGGAAGGTACGACGACGATCTCGGGGCGAACCTGGGCGTCGACGAGGAATACCTGACCCGCCTGTTTAAGACGACCTTCGGGCCGGGACCTATGGACAACTTCCAGAGATCCCTGGCCTGGCAGTGCTATCGAGAAGCACTACCCGTTCGGGATAAGCTCTACAGGCATGGCTCGAGAAACACGGGGCCGACCTGTCCGAGATGCCGGCAGAGCGACGAAACCGTTCTGCACGCACTCGTACAGTGTCCCACCATTTCCGAGCTGTGGGCTTACGTCGAACAACTGCTATCGCGTGTGGGACGAGTCGGTCTATCAGCCGAGTCTATCGTGAATATTGTCGCGCCTCCTTCCTTTAAACGGGAAGGAAGAGCTATTTTCATCGTACTTGTGGCTATGGCGAAAGAATGTGTATGGTGGACGCGTCTGAAAGGTCTAGAGACAAAGACCTTCCTCTCTGGGCAATCTCTCATCAACTTCTTCAAGTATCACCTGAAGAGGAAGTTGAGAGTAGAAAGGGAAGTCTTGTCTAGTGAATGCTTCAAAAAAAGATGGGTGAATGTAGCAAGGATGGCACGTGTGAACGACGGAGCCATCTTGAGCATAACCCTATGAACAAGAAAAAAAAATAAAACAAAAAGGCAAAAGAGAGTCACTTACTGTTATAGTTTCTTCAATGAGAATATTGACCAAGGTTACCGTGGTCTTTTCCGTGGGCTTTTCCTTCCACGGCTAAACCTAAACTGTCCTCCCCTCTTTTTACACGAGAACATTACTGTGTGATACACGATCCCTATTGATCGGCCTTTCCTTTTCTTTTTTTTCGATCCCTTTTGATCGAACTGCCCCTTTTTCCCTTCCTACGATCCCTTTTGATCGACACCACCAATTTTTTTTTTTTTTTTTTTTTTTTTTTTTTTTTTTTTCCTTCCTTCCCCCTCCCAAAAAGAAAAGCTCTACATTGTATTTGTCCCATCTTCGTTGAGCCCTGTGTGGCTAATAAAAGAAATGTATCTATCTATCTATCTATCTATCTATCTATCTATGTATCTATCTATCTATCTATCTATCTATCTATCTATCTATCTATGTATCTATCTATCTATCTATATATCTATCTATCTATCTAT